>NC_046219.1:3175221-3469412 GCF_011004875.1 Balearica regulorum gibbericeps | reverse complement strand
GTGCGTTGTCCGGATCATAATAAACCATCTCCCACACAGCTAATTGCCTCAGGTACTGGATACAAACCAGAGCCATGGGACCAAACAGAACATCACTGTGACCAGTGACTGTTTCAATAACATTATAAATGCTTATAACAACTTTGTTTTAACACACTTGGGTCAGACTTGTCATTATCACAACCCCTCGAGCCCCATGTTGGGCGCCAAAAAGGACTGTCATGGTTTAGCCCCAGCCGGTAGCTAAGTGCCACGCGCCGCTCGCTCACCCCTCCCCCAGCGGGATGGGGAGGAGAACGGAAAAACAACGGCAAAGCCTCGAGGGTTGGGATAAGGGCAGTTTACCGGGACAGCAAGGGAGAGGGAAAACAATCAACAACAGTGCTGATAACAGATAGTCACAATGGGTGATAACAGAGAACGATTTACCGATCCAAGGAGACCCACCAACCGACTAGAGGCTTGACCCATCCCAGAGCCACACCAACACACCAAACCCACCCCTCCCCGACTAGCCCCCTTTTATGGGGAGCATGATGTCACATGGTATGGAATAGCCCCCCCCCCCCCCCCCCCCCCCCCCCCCCGCCAGCCTGGCTCACCTGTCCTGGCTCCTTGTGAAATTAACTCTATCCTTGCCAGAACCGGGACACACCCAGAAGCCAAACATCAGCCCAAAACTATGAGAGCCCATGTCTGAACTTACCCTGAAATTTACAAAGTGCCATAGGGCACACTGAAACAGCCCCTGCCTTACCCATAAGCATTCCCAGCACATATTTCAATAGCCTTAATGGCACACATTGGATATGTGCTCCCTCACTTTGTACTGCATGAAGCAGCAGTATCTTTTTCATCTTTGGTGGCATGATTTACATAAAGAAAATAAACCAATGGTATTTAATTTAGATAATCTCAGCTATGCTTTATCTTTGTTATCTGCAGTTTGGCTGTTATTTTCTGGAGAAACTATATAAAGCAAATAGTGCCATGATAACAGTGCAAAGGTTGCTCAGCATTTCCCAATATTAAATTACATTTTGAATTGCATCTATTTTGCCAAATTTGGGGGCAAATTTTACTCTGCTGAAAATTTCTATACCATTCCAATGGAGAAATATTTTTGAAAATTTTAATGAGAATGAGCTCAGATATTTTTAAGACTGAGATTAATGAGTTGGGATAGGGGCAGGATTTTGAGCAAGGCAGAAAGGTTGAGTTTGTTCCAGGAAGGCACCTTATACTCATCCCATGGGGAAAACTGGCCAAGTTTTACAGTCTGAAAAATGCTGCTGACACTTGATCAGCAGGGACCTGGTCTAGCAGCTAAATTCCTTTAAAAGTCTGCCTGTTTTGAGTAAATTTCTGTTTTTCCCTCTAAGGTTTGACCTTTCTTGTAGTTGTACCACCAGCTGCTACGTGCGTAGCTGCAGGTGGATTATAATTTATACATATGCCAATTCTACCTGCTCTTATCTTTGGGTTGTTCAACACTGCTATCTAAGCACCCTCTCAGGTGGTTTTGTTCCTGAAATGTAGACACAGGCTAGCCAATAAGCCTGAGAGAGAGAAATTTCCCACTTTGTTTCTTTTTTCAGAAGTGAATATAGACTCTAAAGTGTGCTGTCACTTAATGCTGCCCCAGATCATGTTGGACTAGATGATCTCTAGAGGTCCCTTCCAACCCCTACCAATCTGTGAATCATTAAGCTTTCAGAGCGCAGTATAAATGCTGCAGATTTGTACAGACATCAATCACAGTACAGTTAGATACGTAAGCAGCTTTAAAATAGGAAACATCCCTTGTCATTAAAGGAAAGGTATTGCAACTCATCTCTCCAGTGCAGTTGGGGTTCATTTGCTTCCTAGCCTGAACAGCCCCTTCTATACCAACTTTCTAACACTTCCTAACTTATTATATTAACTATTCAGAGTAAATAAGCTTGCTTCCCTGTATTTGTTTATTTATACCAGAGCAGTTAAACAACAAAATCAGATCTTCTGCAACTTGGTATGGCTTAGCTGTAGTAGAGCTACAAACATTAACATCCTCTAAAGACCATCAATCACATCATCAATTACTCTGCAATTCATATGTATTTGCTGGCATTAGGAGCAGGAAAAGCTCTGTATAGCGACTCAAGACCAGGTAGAAGGGACTGCCAATTAAAGGTATTCAGCATAGGAAATTTAAAAAAATAAAATCGACTGCACGGTCCTCAAATTCAGTAAGAAGCCAGCTGTCACTTACCAATTATTTCATCTTTCTTTCAGATTGCCAAAGCTGCTAAATCTTTTCTATCTCTTCCTTTTTTTTTTTTTTTAAAAGGAAAAATCTCCCCATGAATATTTATTGCAGTTGTCACAAGCTGGACCAGGTAAGCCTGACACTGAAAAGTGGATTCATTTACACTAACAACAAATAAATAAATTTGCTACTAAATACTGTGAATGAGCTGGCAACGGCATTCCTGGCTGAGTTTTGCAATTGGTCCTCAGCCCCAGTGTGGTGGAAAGCACATGAGCCAAGAGAAATAAAACACTATGGAGGATCAGCACTGTTTGTTTGGCGTTGGACCATGGAGAAGCAGCTTGTGCCTGTAGGAAAGGTCTCAGCGACCGCCAAAATGCCACCAAGCAATGCCTTGTCCACCCATGTGCCCATGATGGAGCCCGTGGAAAGAAATTTATTTGTGGTACTGCTTTTAGGTTCTGACAGCTGTAGCTGGTGCAGGATGGCAGGTGGGGATCTCGAGAGTTGTGTGAGCTGGGGTTTGATGTGGGATTTTGCCAAGAGTGGCAAGGGCTGAGCAGCAGTTTGCCAGCACCCATCCACCATCTCCAGCACCGGCGGGGAGGTGTTACCATCCCCCCAAACTGGCAGACAGTGACTGCAAAGGAAGATTCATTCCAGTCCCTCCCAGACCCAAACACTAGTTGGCTAAATCTCCTTGCCTAAATAAATGCACCTTTTGGGACAGAATTTGGGTGCTGCCACTTCCAGAACTGATGTTCCTCCTGACAAGTCATGATGAAGATTTGTGTCTGTTTCTCACAGTTACCTTATTGTTGGCCAATGTTAAAAACACATGATATTTCATCAGCTTGCCATGTCTTCCCTTTACCGTGCATGACAAAAAGATCTGAAATGTCATGTATTTCACTACCAGCACACAATGACAAAAGAAATAAGAAAAAACTATTCTAACCAGAAGCTGAAATGGTAGTTGTAAAAGGGTATAAGAAATTTACCAGACGTGAGTTACCCTAGGTTTGCTTTATTACAGCGCTGGATGCACGGGGGAAACAGCTCCACCCAACATGCATGCCAGGTGATCACCAACACACAGGTTATGTAGGATCAAAACATACATATTCATCATTTTTCTCAGAAAAGGCAGTCCTATGATAATCATTTCTTAGAATCCATTTCCATATTCTCCTCCCCGTCACGCATGCTCAGTGATTTGAGTCGGTGGTCCTCAAGGGTCTCTGGTGGTCGTCAGTGGTCTTGCACCCGTGTCCGCTGGGTGACCCTCTTCTTGCAGGCATGCGCAGTATCCTTGTTGTAGGTGCACCTGTCCATAGCAACTTACTTCATAAGATTAATATCTCCAAACCTATTGTCTAGTTGGGTAGGGACCGTACATGGAACAGAGCAGCATTGTACCTTGCCATGGTCAGTTAGCTTCATTACCTATTACCTTGGTTACAAACTAATTATTCCAAGCTAATCATTCTATAGTTTCTGTTTCACGACCTCTATCCCACGATTACATTTTCCATTTTTTGGAAGTTTTCCTTCCAGGCCTTGAGTAGCTTTCTGGTTAACATAAGTTTTTCTTATAGCTAAGCTTCTATATTTTCTACAGTAGTACCATCTTTAGGCAATACATGATATTTTAGCTTTCTGTCATACACGGGGAAATGTAAACACCTATAAAATGTCATGCATTTGCAGTCATTAGTGAACTTGTGTAAACATTTAGTTGAAAGATGCATGAGATTCCATCCTTTTGCCATATTCACAAAGCTGCATAATAAATTTGGGAGCAAACTGCCTATTTCAGGGTTTGCTTCATATTTAGGAGACAAGACTATCAGTTAAGCAGATGTGCAGACACTCCTACACTCAGACTAGTTTTTTTCTCGCTGTTCCTTGATGAAGCACTGTAACACACCAGACTTTGCTTAGAGATGCAGAAATTTTGCTGATGTTTGGGAAACCTCCAGTGGAAAGCTGTAGTTGCAGTTCTAGTGGTCACCTCCTACAGGACCAGTTTTAAGAGCCCTGAACTGCAGAAGGTTGGCTTCGCATGCCTTTCATCCTTGCTTACCAACACCTCAGCCATCTGCTCTCTGCAGCAACAGGGACCAAGCCCAAAATGCTAACCCAGGTCTGAACAAGCTCAGATTGCTGCTGCTGCAACCTAAAATAATCCCTGCATGTCCCTTCTTTCTTTCTTTCACAAAAGAAGTGCTGGGTCCAGGAAGAAAGAGCAGGCATTAACCAGAGTGCCAGCAAAGATGACTTGTACAATCAGTAGCTTGTTTAAGGCCACAGCTGATTAAGAAATCTACTATGAGGATCTCTTGTTTTCTCTAAAGGCCATATAGTATTTTATTATTTTTTTAAGGTAATATTTGGATTCTTCACATAGCCACATGCAAAAGAGCACTTTCACAATGAAATGGCTCTTTATGTAAATGCTGACTACAAGAAAACTCCCTGGAAAGCAGATGCTGCTTTGATGGCTTTGCCAAATACTATGAGGCAGATTTGGGTGCTAGAAACTCTTCCCCCAGCAGAGTTGCTGCTGCTCCCAGCTCTGCCACTGACCTGCTATGGGACCATGTCATCTTTTACCTCCTTGCCTCAGTTTCCTTCTGTTAAAACAAATCATTTTTCATTTATGCACATGTCAACGCAATGCACACTTTCCTGTTTGCTCTGACTATTACCACTGCTACTCCTCCATGTGGGTGGGGATGAAGCAGAGACACGCACCACAAAAGCGATCAAAAGGGACTCCAGGCTCTTGGGACAGTCACTGAAGGATTTGGGAGTGCAGGTAATATTCTCCTCCCTCCTTCCAGTTGAGGGCGGCAATGTTGGGTGGAACAGGTGAACGCAGTCCATAAATGCATGGCTCCGTGGCTGGTGTCAATGCCACAACTTTGGGTTCTTTGACAATGGGACGGCCTACATGCCACCAGGCCTGATGAACCCTGATGGGATTCACCTCTCTCAAAGGGGGAAGAGGATCTTTGCCCAGGAACTAGCGGGGCTCATCGACAGAGCTTTAAACTAGGCTCGAAGGGGGAGGGGGATAACATCAGGCTTGCCTGCGACATGTTGTGGGATGATGTTTTCCCCCGTTGGAGGGATGGGGTGCTGGTGAGGGCCCTCGGCCTACTGCTCAGAGACGTGCTGGACACACTGCAACACGCTCGAAGCCTAGAGAAGATGAGACAGGGGCTCCAGATGTAACCGTGGGATAGGGGCCGTGAAACAGAAACTATAGAATCAGGTTGAGATAATTAGTTTGTAACCAAGGTAATAGGTAATGAAGCTAACTGACCATGGCAAGGTACAATGCTGCTATGTTCCACGTACAGTCCCTACCAAACTGAACAATAGGTTTGGAGATATTAATCTTATGAAGTAAGTTGCTATGGACAGGTGCACCTACAACAAGGATACTGCGCATGCCTGCATGAAGGGGGTCACCCAACGGACACGGGTGCAAGATCACTGACAACCACCAGAGACCCTTGAGGACCACCGACTCAAATCACTGAGCATGCGCAATGGGGAGGAGAATATGGAAATGGATTCTAAGAAATGATTATCATAGGACTGCCTTTTCTGAGAAAAACGATGAATATGTATGTTTTGATCCTACATAACCTGTGTGTTGGTGATCACCTGGCATGCACGTTGGGTGGAGCTGTTTCCCCTGCGCATCCAGCGCTGCAATAAAGAATGCCTGCCTTTTAACACTACATTGGTGTTATGAGGTTTATTCCCATGTTTCGGTGACAGTCTTTTGGTGACCCAGATGGGACTCTGCTTTTGAACCTCGACGGATCCGTGGGATCGCAGGACCTCCAGCCGGCACCGGGGACTTCTTGGGGAGAACCTCCGATCCCCGGACTGAAGAGCTTAGAGCAAGACCCTTGGGAGAGGTAAAGGCATTCTTATTTGATCTGAATATTTGCACGAGTTGAAGGCCTTATTCAAGGATCCCCGTGGCTCTCACCACCACGACGGGACAGGCCCACGACGGGACAGGCCCGCACTGGGACAGGCCCACACCAAGAGCACGGGAGGCCTGCTCGTAAGGCACGGTGAAAGCTGCGCAGAGTTGGGCTAGGGAGACGTCTCAGGTAAAAGTCTCTGCTAGGCGAAAGCCTGTGGAGCAGGGCCCACCGGGGAGGGGAAGCCTCCAAGATTGGGATTTCTGGTGGCAGGAGAAATCCCTGGGATTTCCGGTGGCAGGGGAAATCCCTGAGGGAGCTCTAACACGGGTTGGAGTCCCTCTGACTAGTGCTTGTGATAGTGCACAATCACAACCACTAAGTCCCTGGGAGATGGGTACTTTTCCAAGTAAGAAACCAAACCCACGAAAAACACCACTGGGATGTATTTTGGAACATTGGAAAGATCTGGGAAGAATTGATCCTTTGACTTGGAAACAGTTGGTTGAATATTGTAATCACTGGTGGCCACTGTCTACTTTAGAGAGTGGGGAAAAGTGGGCGGAGAATGGGACATTGCAGTATAACACAATTTCGCAATTGATGCTGTTTTGTAAGAGGGAAGGTAAATGGAATGAAATGGCATATGTGGATTTGTTTTTCACACTGCGAAATCATCCGGAATGGCAAAGGCAATGTGAATTGGTTTCACCTAGTTCTGCGATAATAGCATTAAAGGGGCAGGAACCTGATAAGAATTTGGAAAAGGTTGCTCAGCTTGTGATATTGGTAAACGGTGTTTTAAATGTGAATTTGAAGATGATGATGTTGAATTATTGGTTGCACCTCTTAGAAGGCTAGGAAATGATCAAGGGGATCAAAATCTGGGGGCCAATAATGCTTCTGCCCCTCCTGTGGAAGGGGAGGCAGAAGGATTCAGCCCGATTGCTGGGAGGACAAGGGGAAGAGGGGGAGGAGACGGATTAACTCCCCTCCAGGCCCCTCTTTGACAGGCAGTTGGTAATGAGGGTCCAGTAATGGTAAAAGTTCCCTTCTCAATAACTGATTTAAGAGCATGGAAAGAAACTGCAGGCACCTATCGGGATGATCTTGAAAGAGTTGCCAAAGTAGTTGAAACAATAATCAGAACCCAAAACCCCGATTGGGAGGATTTGCAAGTAATATTGGATACTTTGTTGGAAGATACTGAAAAGAAAATGGTATTAAATACGGCCAGAAAACAAGTAGAGGGAGCTCATGCTAATGGGATTATACAAGGGACAGTGGACCAGAATTTTCCATCCACAAATCCTGAGTGGGACCCTAATCAACTGGGACCCAGAGGGATGTTTAGGTATCAGAAGTGGATTTGTTTGGTATTAGACATGCAATGCCAAAAGCAATTAATTGGTCTAAACTTTATGAAGTGAGACAAGAATTAAATGAGTCCCCTTCAGCCTTTATGGAAAGACTGAAGGTGACTGCTAGAAAATATACTAATTTGGACCCAGAGAAGAAAAAAACAACCACACAAACAAAACCACAAGCAAACAAACAAAAACCACCACGGAAGAATCTATACAATTGGCCTCTATATTTATGGGACAATATCAGCCCTAGAAAAAACTCCAGAAACTGGAAGGGGCTGAGTCCAGAGACTTAGGTAAAATGCTTGAAGTAGCCTGGACTGTATATAACAACAGAGAAAAAGAAAAAGAAGTCAGACAAATGCAAAGGGATGGAAAAATTCTGGCAATCTTGACTGAGAATAATAAACATGTAAAGCAAAACTCAGCCATAAATCAGCAGAGGTTGTTGGTGCGACAGGGCAGAAAGAGAATTGGCCTTTCTTGAAACTGTTAAAATTTAAGCTGGGAAAACAGTGGGTAACACATCAATTTTTGTACATGCCCGAATGTCCATTGTCTTTATTGGGACAAGATTTATTAAGCAAATTAGATGCACAAATAATTTTTAAAAATGGAGACATTAGATTACTAATACCAGAATCAAAAGCCATAGAGGCGAGAGTGTTTATGTTACAGGATTCCTCCAAGGAGGAACAGATTCCAGAAGCGGTGGACAATGCAGTTATTCCTTTGGTATGGGCAAGTGAAGTTCCGGGACGATCCAAACTGGCAGAACCGGTAAAGGTGACTTTAAAACCTGGGGCCAAGCCGGTAAGACAAAAACAGTATCCTATTAAGTGGGAGGCTCGAAAGGGATTAGAGGGATTAATTACAAAACTTTTAGAGTATGGGCTGTTAGTAGAATGTGAATCAGAATACAATACCCCTATATTGCCAGTAAGGAAATCAGGAGGCAGGGAATATCGATTAGTTCAGAATCTGAGGGCCATAAATCAGATAGTTCAAGATATACACCCAGTAGTGGCCAATCCATACACTTTACTGACGTCTTTGAAGGAGGAACATAAATGGTTTACTGTGCTGGATTTAAAGGATGCCTTCTTTTGCATACCTCTGGATACAAAAAGTCAAAGCATATTTGCTTTTGAATGGGAAAGTCCTGCTACAGGACGAAAGACGCAACTAACGTGGACTGTGTTTCCACAAGGATTTAAAAATAGCCCTACAATATTTGGAAATCAGTTGGCAAAATAGTTGGAAATGTGGAAGAAACAGAATCAAGGAGGAGGCATATTATTACAGTATGTGGATGACATCCTGACAGCAGCAGAAAGCAAAGAAACATGTTTTGAAATGACCATCAGTTTATTGAATTTCCTGGGCCAAGGAGGATACAGAGTTTCCAGAAACAAGGCCCAGATAGGGAAAGAAGCAGTGATTTATTTGGGATTTGAGATATCTCAAGGACAGAGACAATTGGGAAACGAAAGAAAAGAAGCCATTTGTCAGATCCCCGAACCTAACAGTCCAAAGGAACTGAGAGCCCTTCTGGGAATAATTGGGTGGTGTCGACTCTGGATTCTAAACTATGGACTGCATGTGAAACCCCTATATGAAGCCCTGAAGGAATCCAAAGACCAATACTTGACTTGGACACCTGAATGCCACAAATCATTTAAAGAACTCAAAAAGGCATTGATGATGGCCCCTGCATTGGGTTTACCTGATCTAACCAAACCTTTTGAGCTGTTTGTGCATGAAAGGCAACATCTGGCCCTTGGAGTGCTGGCGCAACGGCTGGGATCCTGGAAGCGGCCGGTGGGGTACTTCTCCAAACAACTTGACACCGTGAGTAAAGGATGGCCGGGATGTTTGCGTGCCGTGGCAGCAACGGTGCTGCTGATTCAGGAAGCCTGAAAATTGACTATGGGCCAAAAGATAGTGGTATATGTACCGCATATGGTAATAACTGTCTTTTAGAACAAAAGGGGGGTCACTGGTTATCCCCTAGCAGAATGTTGAAATACCAGGTTGTCCTATTGGAACAAGATGATGTGGAATTAAAAACCACAGCAATTGTAAATCCAGCAATGTTCCTGTCAACAGAAAATCCTACTGAGAAATTGGAACGTGATTGCCTGCTAACCATTAAACAAGTTTATTCCAGCAGACCGGACCTGAAGGACGAACCTTTGAAGGATCCTGATCTGGAGCTGTTTGCGGATGGAAGCAGTTTTGTGCAAGAAGGAAGGCGAATGGCCGGGTATGCTGTTGTCACCATCGACAAGATATTGGAGTCAGGGACACTACCTGCAAATACATCAGCGCAGAAAGCAGAATTAGTGGCGCTAAAGCAGGCTTTACGGAGGGCAGAAGGGAAAAGGGTAAACATATGGACGGATTCCAAATACGCATTTGGTGTGATCCACGCTCATGGAGCCATCTGGAAAGAAAGAGGACTGTTATCAGCCCAAGGATCACCGATAAGGCATAAGGAGGAAGTTCTTCAACTCCTGCAAGATGTGCAGGAACCGAAGGAGGTGGCCATAATGCATTGTAAGGCTCATCAATTTGGTCAGACGGCTATAAATATAGGTAATTGATTGACGGATAAAACTGCAAAGGAGGCTGCTGAACAAAGTATCCTTGCACTAGTACCAGTAAAACGGATGAAAATTCCAAATTTAAAAGTGAGATACAGCAAACTAGTTGAAAAATTGGCAGACCACTTAAAAGCATCTCAGAATATGGAAGGATGGTGGGTAACACGAGAAAATCAGGTAATAGTGACCCCACAAGTTATGTTAGAACTTGCAAAAGAGAAACATGAGCAGACACACTGAGGTGTGGATGCTATGGTTACAAGTTTAAGAACATCTGTAATGTGTCTAGGATAGGAAAATATGAGTGGAAGTATTGAAAAGTTATTATTTCAAAACTTCCAAAGGGGGGAAATGTAACCGTGGGATAGGGGCCATGAAACAGAAACTATAGAATCAGGTTGAGATAATTAGTTTGTAACCAAGGTAATAGGTAATGAAGCTAACTGACCATGGCAAGGTACAGTGCTGCTCTGTTCCATGTACAGTCCCTACCAAACTGAACAATAGGTTTGGAGATATTAATCTTATGAAGTAAGTTGCTATGGATAGGTGCACCTACAACAAGGATACTGCGCATGCCTGCATGAAGGGGGTCACCCAGCGGACACGGGTGCAAGACCACTGACGACCACCAGAGACCCCTTGAGGACCACCGACTCAAATCACTGAGCATGCGTGATGGGGAGGAGAATATGGAAATGGATTCTAAGAAATGATTATCATAGGACTGCCTTTTCTGAGAAAGATGATGAATATGTATGTTTTGATCCTACATAACCTGTGTGTTGGTGATCACCTGGCATGCACGTTGGGTGGAGCTATCCCCCGTGCATCCAGTGCTGCAATAAAGAATGCCTGCCTTTTAACACTACATTGGTGTTACGAGGTTTATTCCCGGATTTCGGTGACAGGCTGAGATAAAGACAGTTTAATAAGTAAAGCAAAAGCCACATGCGCAAGCAAAGCAAGAGAAGGAATTCATTCACCACTTCCCATGGGCAGGCAGGTGTTCAGCCATCCCCAGGAAAGCAGGGCTCTGTCACGCATAATGGTGACTTGGGAAGACAAATGCCATCACTCTGAATGCCGCTGCCCCCCCTCTTCCTCTTCCTCAATCCTTTTATAACCTGAGCATGATGTCATATGGTATGGAATATCCCTTTGGTCAGTTTGGGTTACTTGTCCTGGCTGTGTCCCCTCCCAACTTCTTGTGCACCCCCAGCTACTCGCTGGTGGGGCAGTGTCAGAAAAGGCCTTGACTCTGTGTGAGCGCTGCTCAACAACAAAAACATCTCTATTTTATCAACACTGTTTTTCAGTACAAATCCAAAACATAGCCCCATACTAGCTACTATGAAGAAAATTAACTCTATCCCAGCTGAAACCATGATAAATGCATATCAACTCCTGGCTACGTGGATGGTGCCATCGCAAGGGTTTTGGCTTTTACGACAACGGGACATTCTTTGATGACTATAACCTGTTGGAGAGGGATGGGATTCCCCTGTCTAGAAGAGGCAAGAGAATCTTTGGGAACAGGCTGGCCAACTTGGTGAAACGGGCTTTAAACTGAAGGACTCAGGGAGTGGGATCCAAAGTGGCAATGCTCATGCCATTGCATCCAACTGGGGAATAAGCCAGGCCAACCAGAGAGGGGACAGATGTTCCTTAGCTGCCTCCCAAGATAAGAACCAGAAGACCAACCACCTCAAAGGTGTATATGGCTATGTTGGACCCTCTTGCACCCCTCCAGGGAAACCTCCATACTTGGTTACCTCTCTGAAATGCCTGTACACCAACACATGCAGCATGGGGAATGAACAGGAAGAACTAGAGGTCTGTGCGTGGTCGCAGGGCCATGATCTCATTGCAATTACAGAGACATGGTGGGACAGATCACGTGACTGGAATGCTGTCATGGATGGCTACATACTTTTTAGGAAAGACAGGTCAGCAAGGCAAGGTGGTGGAGTTTCTCTTTATGTGAGAGCAACTGGAATGTACTGAGCTCCATCTAGGGGTGAATGAAGAATGAGTCAGGAGCTTATGGGTAAGGATTAAAGGGCAGGCTAATATGGGTGACTGTTATGGGTGTTTACTACAGGCCACCTGATCAGGAAGAGGAAGTGGATGAGGCCTTCTACAGACAGCTGGAAGTAGCCTCACGATCGCAGGCCCTGGTCCTCATGGGGGACTTCAACCGTCCTGATATTTGCTGGAAAGGCAACACGGCCAGGCACGCACAGTCCAGGAGGTTCCTGCAGAGCACTGATGATAACTTTTTGACACAGGTGGTGGAGGAGCCCATGAGGAGAGGGGTGCTGCTAGACCTTGTACTAACAAAGAAAGAAGGACTGGTTGGGGACGTGAAGGTTGGGGGCAGCCTTGGCTGCAGTGACCATGAGATGATGGAGTTCAGGATCCTGCATGGAAGGAGCAGGGCAATACATAGGATTACAACCCTGGACTTCAGGAGAGCTAACTTTGGCCTCTTCAGAGACCTGCTTGGGAGAATCCCACGGGTTAGGGCTCTAGAAGGTAGGGGGATCCAAGAGAGCTGGTCGATATTCAAGCACCACTTCTTCCGAGGTCAAGATCGGTGCATCCTGAAGAGTAAGAAATCAAGCAAAGGAGACAGGAGACCTGCATGGATGAGCATGGAGCTCCTGGAAAAACTGAAAGGGAAGAAGGAAATTTACAGAATGTGGAAAAAGGGACTGGCCACTTGGGAGGAATATAGGGATGTAGTCAGAGTATGCAGGGATGCAACAAGGAAGGCTAAGGCCCACTTGGAATTAAAACTGGCAAGGGATGTCAAGGACAACAAGAAGGGCTTCTTCAAGTAGAGCAGCAGCAAAAGGAAGACTAGGGGAAATGTGGGCCCCCTGCTGAATGAGGTGGGTGCCCTGGTGATGGAGGATACAGAGAAGGCTGAGTTACTGAATGCTGCCTTTGCTTCAGTCTTTACTGCTAAGGCTGGCCCTCAGGAATCCCAGACCCTGGAGGTAGGAAAGAAAGTCTGGAGAAAGGAAGAACATCTAGGCATACTCGACATCCACAAGTCCATGGGCCCTGATGGGATGCACCCACGAGTGCTCAGGGAGCTGGCAGATGTTATTGCTAGGCTGCTCTCCATCATCTTTGAAAGGTCACGGAGAACAGGAGAGGTGCCTGAGGACTGGAGGAAAGCCAGTGTCACTCCAGCCTTCAAAAAGGGCAAGAAGGAGGACCCAGGAAATTACAGGCCAGTCAGCCTCACTTCCATCCCTGGAAAGGTGATGGAACAGCTCATTCTGGATGTCATCTCTAAGCATGTGGAGGAAAAGAAGGTTATTGGGAGTGGTCAACATGGATTCACCAAGGGGAAATCATGCCTGACCAATCTGATAGCCTTCTATGATGGCATGACTGGCTGGATGGATGAGGGGAGAGCAGTGGATGTTGTCTACCTTGTCTTCAGCAAGGCTTTTGACACTGTCTTTCATAATATCCTCATAGGCAAGCTTAGGAAGTGTGGGTAGATTGAGTGGACAGTGAGGTGGGTTGAGAACTGGCTGAATGGCAAGGCCCAGAGGGTTGTGATAAGTGGTGCAGAGTCTAGTTGGAGGCCTCTAGCCAGTGGTGTGCCCCAAGGGTCAGTGCTTGGTCCGGTTTTATTCAACGTATTCATCAATGACCTGGACGAGGGGACAGAGTGTACCCTCAGCAAATTCGCTGATGATACTAAGCTGGGAAGAGTGGCCGACACACCGGAAGGCTGTGCTGCCATCCAGCAAGATCTGGACAGGCTAGAGACTTGGGCAAAGAGAAACTAAATGAAATTCAATAAGGGCAAGTGTAGGGTCCTGCACCTAGGGAGGAATAACCCCATGCACCAGTGCAGGTTAGGGATTGACCTGCTGGGAAGCAGCACTGCAGAGAAGGACCTGGGAGTCCTGGTGGACAGCAAGTTAAGCATGAGCCAGCAATGCGCCCTTGTGGCCAAGAAGGCCAGTGGTATCCTGGGGTGCATTCAGAAGAGCATGGCCAGCAGGTCGAGGGAGGTTATCCTCCTCCTCTACTGTGCCCTGGTGAGGCCCCATCTGGAATATTGTGTCCAGTTCTGTGCTCCCCAGTTCAAGAAAGACAGGGAGACAGTCCAGTGGAGGGCTACAAAGATGATTATGGGGACTGGAGCATCTCTCTTATGAGGAAAGGCTGAAAGAGCTGGGTCTGTTTAGCCTGGAGAAGAAAAGACTGAGAGGGGATCTGATCAACGCTTATCAATACCTAAAGGGTGGATGTCAAGAGGAAGGGGCCAGACTCTTCTCAATGGTGCCCAGTGAGAGGACAAGGGGCAATGGGCACAAACTGGAACACAGGAAGTTCCATCTCAATATGAGGAAAAACTTCTTCACTTTGAGGTTGACAAGGCACTGGAACAGGTTGCCCTGAGAGGTTGTAGAGTCTCCTTCTCTGGAGATATTCAAAACTCACCTGGACGCGATCCTGTGCAACCTGCTCTAGGTGATCCTGCTTGAGCAGGGGGGTTGGACTAGGTGATCTCTAGAGGTCCCTTCCAACCCCTATCATTCTGTGATCCTGTGATTCTGTGACCTTAAAGATCATCTAGTTCCAACCCCCCCCGCCATGGGCAGGGACACCCTCCACTAGACCAGGTTGCCCAAAGCCTCATCCAACCTGGCCTTAAACACTTCCAGGGAGGGGGCCTCCACGACCTCTCTGGGCAATCCGTTCCAGTGCCTCACCACTCTAACAGTAAAGAATTTCTTTCTAACATCTAATCTAAATCTACCCTGTTTTAGTTTATACCCATTACCCCTTGTCCTGTCACTACACTCCCTGATAAACAGTCCCTCACCATCTTTCCTGTAGGCCCCCTTCAGGTACTGGAAGGCTGCTATAAGATCTCCCTGGAGCCTTCTCTTCTCCAGGCTGAACAATCCCAACTCTCTCAGCCTGTCCTCATAGGAGAGGTGCTCCAGCCCTCTGATCGTCTTGTACTTCAGGTTCTTGGCTGGGGAACTACACATCCTTTTAGAAAATAAGAAAGGCAGTGCCGAGCCCTAGAACTGGCTTTTTGATTATCCAACATGGTTAGAGCAGAGACAACCAAAAGTTATGTCTCTGTTAAAAGAAACCTGGATGTAAAGTCAATAAAACAAATTACTACGAGACAGAGGATTATTTGGATAGTGTTCTGCCTGTATTTATTCATTAGCATAAAGGTAAACACTTTGACTATGCACATAACAGCTGTTCTTTACTTCATTGCATGGTCTTCAGCATCTACAGTCCTCATATTCCTCCCTGCATGTGCGAGGGAAAGTGGTCTGAGTGGAGAGTCCTGACTGCACGATCTGTGTTGGGAAAAATTAGAGGGATATAGGGAAAAAAATGCAATTCATTTACTAAAAGCTTCCCTTATTCATTTACCATTCATGACTGTGCATTTTTTTCTCTGCTCTCATGAGTTTTGTTGAAAATATAGGCACAGTAAAACATGCCTGAATACAATTTTTAATGTAAACTTTAAAGGAAGAGAGGATTATTTAGAAGAGAGTGAGTTCTTATGTTCCTACCTTGTCCAAAGTCCCTATTGAAATTTCCTGGTGATTTAAGCAAAGGAAGAACTTGGCTTGGGCCTCAACTATTTTATGCATGCTCTCTAAAACACTGTTATAGTTACAGAGTTATCATCTTGTTTGACGACACAGCCCCAAGATATGCCTGTCAATGAGCCTTCTGAGAAATAAGGCTTATATGAAGTGTTATCTTACATCAACAGAGCTAGAAAAAACTTTTCTGCATCTAGACTTTTTTCCACAAATATTTTTCTTTCTTCCAGCTGAGCCAATATCTCTCCCAAGTTTTGCTTTGCTGAGATCTTTAGCCTCTCACAATGACAATGACATTCCTTCTGGCTTCAGCAGCATTATAGGCTGCTGACCCCACATTTTCAGAGTTTTGTGATGCTACAGATCTTGACACCACTGTTTAAAGCAGCACCTCTCCACCCTCTCAGCATCCTCTGACATGTCTGGTGCTTGGTACTGTTGTCCCAAAACCGGGGGTTCATTTACCCGATGTGCAATATGCCAATATACACACAGAGCAGAAGTATTTTATTGCATGTTTGCGCGGATATAGGTGTCTGTCCCAAGATAGCACACCAAAGCTCCAAATCAGTGGTTATTTATACATACAACATTAGCATATTAATCTTTCTAATACATATGTATTATTTATAATTATATGATTGGTTGATGTAAATTAATGCGCATGCCTAATAGTTCTTTCTTTTGAGTCAGTGGTGTAATTAGGGTGGATGGTCCATGGGTTGGTCCAATGGTCGTGATCTCCCCCTGTTGGAATTACCTTTCCCCTAATTTCCTTCTTCTTTGGCAATCCTCAACGATTCTTCAAGGCTTGTTGGTCAAACTAACAATTTATCAGTTATGCTTCTACTTCTTGACAATCACATCTTAATTAGTACATTGTTTGGATATACATTAACTAACACAAGGATAGGACTATACAATGGTTGCCCTTAGCAGCAATAGTCTTGGTTACTTTTGATTTTGCTGCGACAGTACCTCTCAAAATCAAGTGACTTAGTTGCCAAGTCAATTTTTTTTACTTTCTTCACCTAATCATCACCACATGGTGATAAAAAAAACCCCATACTTTTTTTGAGTGAGCTTGTCACCACAAACCTGTTCAGACAGTCTGAAGGTAGCTGTGTGTTTCTCAGAGGTATGTGTGGGACGAAAACAAATGAAGCATTGCACTGTGTGTAAGTCAAAAGCTAAAAAGACAAGTGAGAAACAATAGAGCCCAATGTAAATCCAATCAAAAATTATTACTCTCAGCCTTTTTTCCTCCCTTCTTTTCTTCCTAACTGAATTCCTGATTCCTTCAGATATTGTGTACAACATTGCTGTAGTGACAAGAGATATCAGAGGAACTGGCACAAACTCCAAGATCCACGTAATCTTCCATGGCTCCAAAGGCTTAAAGAACAGTGGGAAGATTTTCTTGGAAGGAGGTGAATTTGAGCATGCCAGGACAGATCTCTCTAACGTGGAGATAGCTGCTCTTCTCAGCCCTCTCAGCAGAGTCACTGTTGGGCATGATAATTGAACCTGACCCCAACAACCAAATATGGTTTAAAAAAAAAAAATCTGCTTTTATTTGGATGATAATATCCCCTGTTTAACAAGTCAATATTATGCATAATGTATGGTAGTAGCTGATTGCCTCAAAGGCACATTAGATATGTAAATCAATCACTTGCTAATTGGGTTGATTGCCCCTTTGCAGTCACAAAGATAGAGATTATTGTTTGCTCAGCACCAAAAGCACCTTCAGATGTTCGCCCAAGGGGCCGGACAGAAATGCAGTCTTGCATTGTAATGAGCATTTCAAAGTTATCATCCATACTCAGACTTTCCTAAAGTTTTTAGATGCTGCTTTGGAGCTCAGAAAAAAAAAAAAATGACTGACCACAGCTGTTACTGGGAGGTAGTGGAGCAATATGTGATGTGAGATTGTGTACAAGATTAGCAGGAACTAATGGGACGGTGGAGAGGGAGGCAGCTGCCTACCCTGAAGCTGTGAGGAAATAAAATTTTCCTGGAAGGCAAAAACAGCTTAAGATGTATTTGAAGGCTTTTTGTATCTTGTGTTTCCTGCAAAACCTACTGTGCATTGGTGTGGTGCAGGACATGTGCTGCACACTGACACAACGCAGACTCCTGCAGCCACACTGCCTGTTCCCGTTCTCTTTCCCTGGTGGTGTTTTGCCTCTTCTTGGTTGACCCATTTTGGTGTACTTCTGGAAAAGTGGGAATAACAGGACAGATGGGTCCTAGATATCTTCCAAATTGGGAATCGTGCAACCAATCCAGTTCATGTTAATCCAGTGTATTGGGTTTGCGTGGGAAGGTTTTGGTAGTGGGGGAGGGGGGAGGTGCAGGGGTGGCTTCTGTGAGAAGCTGCTAGAAGCTTCCCCTGTGTCTGACAGAGCCAATGCCAGCCAGCTCCAAGACGGATCCGCTGCTGGCCAAGGCCAAGCCAATCAGCGCCTCAGGGATAACATATTTAAGAAAGGAAAAAAAACAGTGAGAGGGAGAGCTTTTGCAGCCAGAGAGAGGAGTGAGAAGATGTAAGAAACTCTGCAGACACCAAGGTCAGTGAAGAAAGAGGGGGAGGAGGTGCTCCAGGCACCAGAGCAAAGATCCCCCTGCAGCCCGTGTTGAAGACCATGGTGAAGCAGGCTGTCCCCCTGCAGCCCATGGAGGAAGGATGAGGGGGTGTAGAGATTCCACTTGCAGCCCGTGGAGGACCCCACGCCGGAGCAGGTGGAGGCACCTGAAGGAGGCTGTGGCCCTGTGGGAAGCCCAGGCTGGAGCAAGCTCCTGGCAGGACCTGTGGACCCGTGGAGAGAGGAGCCCACGCCAGAGCAGGTTTGCTGGCAGGACTTGTGACCCCGTGGGGGACCCACACTGGAGCAGTCTGCTCCTGAAGGTCTGCACCCCGTGGGAGAGACCCAGTTCATGAAGGACTGTCTCCCGTGAGAGGGACTCCATGCTGGAGCAGGGGTATGATGAGAGGAGTCCTCCCCCTGAGGACAAAGAAGCGGCAGAAACACCGCGTGATGAACTGACCGTAACCCCCATTCCCCGTCCCCCTGTGCCACTGAGGGGGGACGGAGGTTGAAGCCGGGAGTGAAGTTAAGCCTGGGAAGATGGGAGGGGTGGTGGGGGGATGTGTTTTAAGAGTTGATTTTATTTCTCATTCCTCTACTCTATTTTGCTTGGCAATAAATTAGATGAATTCCCTCTCTAAGTTCAGTCTGTTTTGCCCGTGACAATGATTAGTGAGTGATCTCTCCCTGTCCTTATCTCGACCCACAAGCGTTTCATTATACCTTTTCTCCCCTGTCTAGTGAAGGAGGGGGAGTGATAGAGCGGCTCTGGTGGGCACCTGGCCTCCATCCAGGGTCAACCCACCACATCCAGAAAACCTGATTTTGAGAGCAGGACCAAGGTCTCCAGCTCTGTCTTTGCTTCAGTTAAGTTTTCAGTATCAAGGTCCTGTGGGCTGCCAGGAACAGAATATTCAAACTCACCTTCCCAGTCTTTTTTCCTAGGTGGTGGTTTGCTGCCCATTCACTGGTATTGAGCAAATCTTCCCATGTGGAAAGTGGCTGGATGAAGACGAAGGAGATGGTCTCATAGAGCGAGAGCTCTACAAAATGGTTTCCCTGTGCCAGAGAAGGCTGAAAACTAGGTACAAGTGCCCAGGAGCCTCCTGTGACCCCCCCATGCAACAGCACCCTGAGTGTCACCCATGCAATATGACATGGATAGACCCATGGTCAGGTAGAGGCTCAAGTGAATTGAGTCTTGCATGAGTTTTAGATTTGAACATCCTAGTTTGAGGAGTTTAAAATGAAACTTTTAAAATATTTTGAAGAATTACACTCATTTTCTTAAGGGAAGGAATTGGACCTGGCAGCCTTCCTAGGTTCACTGGGCTTAGAGCTGCCTCGGTCACCAGCTCTTTGCAGACAAGCCAAGCTATATTTCTTTTCACTATAGAAGCAAAACTTCCCTGTTTCAGATGGATACAAAACCTAAATATAATAAAAAGACAAACCTAGAGGAAAGCAGGAAGAAAACCCAAACTCTTCCCACTAACTTCAACATTTTACTCTTGGCCTTAAAGAAAAAACAACTCCTAGTCCTGTCCAGCTGCCAACAAGGCATGCAAGTGCTGCATTTGAAGCCTCTTCTCTAGAGGGAGGCAATGGCACACATTTGCTGGGAGGTGCTGCTCTGTGTCCTGCAGGGCAGCATACTGGCATGTTCATCCATCCACACATGGCTGCAGCACCCAGCCTCACTGGCTGGTTTTGCACCAAGCAAAACAGATCGTTTGCATCTCGCCTGTGCCAGTGAGTATGTGTAAGCAGAATGTTTTAATTAGGATAATAGATACAGTTTAATCCAAATGCTTTGGGTGGGCTCCTGCTTAAACATCAGTTCATTTAAATAAGCTTTATCTAAATGTTAGTCAGTGTTATAACCACATTGCACCTCTGACTCGGTCCATTTAACTAAAGCATCTGCAACCTTTAACCCTCTATTATCAGCTCTGATTGTTATTGACAGGCTAATTCCCCTGCTGCCACAGTGCAGGAGATAGACAGAGAGCATTAGCCTTGAGAAATCTGTGACCTTTAGCTGCCAGATTATAGAAGTGTAAAACTTGAAGTTAGAAAAGACCTATGATGTCATCTCACCTATCTCCCTGTGCATGCAGGACTGTCCCTTTCTGTAGAGCTGATCAAAGCTTGGTTCAACCTCACTTTGGGTCTCCATGGTGAAATGGCTCCCTGTGCAGCATTTGCAAGCCATTTCCCCAGTGGATTGCAGCTCAATGTGTAGCTTATGTTTATTCTCAGTCTTTTTTTATTTTTCCCCCCTTATCTTGAATGTTATCCTGGAAACTGTTGTGTCAGGTATAGCCCTCCCTGGTGTTTGTGCCCTGGGGAATATTTGCTGTCTCCAAGAACTGATGTGAAGGGATAGGAAACAGGGGAAAATGTGCCCAGCGAGCCCTGGGGGGATGATGATGGGTATTTGGGGAAATGCCCGGTCTCCTCTGGCAGCTGCAGACAGCTCACCCACGTTTCTCCCTGTGTGGTTTCTCCCTGACAGCCCTCTATCAGCATTTAATTCTGGTACAAGTTCCCCTTTCCTCCTCCCTGCAGGCACAGCCCCACTCTTGTTATAGACTGCTCCACTTGTCACCGAAATCCGGGAATAAACCTCATAACACCAATGTAGTGTTAAAAGGCAGGCATTCTTTATTGCAGCGCTGGATGCACGGGGGATAGCTCCACCCGACGTGCATGCCAGGTGATCACCAACACACAGGTTATGTAGGATCAAAACATACATATTCATCATCTTTCTCAGAAAAGGCAGTCCTATGATAATCATTTCTTGGAATCCATTTCCATATTCTCCTCCCCGTCACGCATGCTCAGTGATTTGAGTCGGTGGTCCTCAAGGGTCTCTGGTGGTCGTCAGTGGTCTTGCACCCGTGTTCGCTGGGTGACCCCCTTCATGCAGGCATGCGCAGTATCCTTGTTGTAGGTGCACCTGTCCATAGCAACTTACTTCATAAGATTAATATCTCCAAACCTATTGTTCAGTTTGGTAGGGACTGTTCATGGAACAGAGCAGCATTGTACATTGCCATGGTCAGTTAGCTTCATTACCTATTACCTTGGTTACAAACTAATTATCTCAACCTGCTTCTGTAGTTTCTGTTTCACGGCCCCTATCCTACAGTTACACACTCATTTAGACCATGCTCCTCTAAAGCTAATAATTTATCTATCTTTCCCCCAGTGCCCAAGTGGTCATTAGCCATTTACAGGAGAATTAGCAGTGGTGTTTCTTTTCCTCAGTGATCTGGTCTTCAGCTTCCTTGGATGTGGAGCCTCCATGAATGTTTGGGGCTGAGCTCAACAGCATGTTGAGTTTGAAGGCTGGAGGGGAGTCTCCTTGTGTTTAGAAACAAATATATTTAAAAGTTAACTGGGGACTGGTCAGAGAAAAATTGGGAAACAAAGGATTTTAATGCATGGCTGTAGCCAAAACATGTACCTCCTTTGCACCAGCAGCCGTAGATGCCTTCTGGAGGAAGAGTGGCTGTGCTTCTCAGACCCTGTTTGAGAAAGAGCTGAATCTTGAGAACAGACCTTAGTTCTTACTGGGAGGAACTGTTTCAAGGAGCTCTCATGCTCAAAAGTGTCTAGATTCAACCTATAATTTCTCCTCTCCTGAAAAGAGAGGCATCAAGCTATCTTTGTAGAGCAGGGTTTATTACTTTTAAAGAACATTGGTTTTTTACTTTAGTTTTTTGAATCCTCTCTGATTTGGCTCTTAACAGACACTTAGTGGTGTGCTTTGTGTGCATGCTTTGCTGACTTACAGAAATGGATAATGCACTTTTTCCTCTTTATAGATTGAGCTCCCTGATCTGGGCACATTTTATAAGCTTTGGATATGGCATGAGAAAAGAAATCCCTTTGCTGGCTGGCATCTGAATAAGGTGAGAGGACAGCAAGGGGAAGGTAGACCTGGAGAGCCAAATTGGTCACAGAGGTGTGCACTGTCAGTCCTGGGCCATTGCATTCCCCAGCTGGCAGCTGAGTTTGATGTGCAGTGGTCAGAGGTGCCTCCCTTTACAGATGGTGCTGGCTGAGGGGTGGAAGTGGAAATCCTACATGAAAACAGGATGCGATGAGAGCACATTGTAGTGTTTGCAAAAATATGTGAGGAGAGAAGGATTTGGAGGAAATTCCTTCTCCTTCCCGTCCTTCTCAGTTCAGCCCAACTATGTATGGGAAATGAGAGCAATGGGAAATGGCAGCTCCCAAGAGCCCAGATCGATGGCGAAAAGCACATTTCCCCATCCTTACAGCATCAGACTACTGTAGTCCCCCTTCACTGCTGCCAGGGGTTTTCCCTTGCTCTTCAGAAATCTTCCTACTCTTAGACATCATTGCTGTACAGAGAGGCAAACCCACTCATTCTATGGCCTATTTAGGCTGGTCATAACAAAAAACTGATTATGGTAGAGACCTTTTGTACAGTGGAGCATAACCTGCCCTGAAGTACTGACAGCCCCATTGCAGGAAGTGGACACTTGCAGACTGGAGGAGCCCATGGAGACTGTGCAGAAGAGAGCAGCACTGTGCTGTTTGGGAAATAAAAAGGGTGATCTGCTTGGTCTTCAGTCACATGTCCTTTGTTCTACCAGCAATGATTACCATGCTGTCAGCCCTCACCTGGGTCTGCAAGGCAGCAAGTTCATCTCTAAGCTTCACCCATACTCCTGCAGAGCTTGGAGGACATTTTCTGCACTTAACAAAACATACACTTTGATGCGCAGCCATAAATAACTGTGATAATAAATCACAATTTACCTCTTAGAGATTTTTCTCGTGTGCCTCTAATGTGCTTTGATAGATTCTGCTCTCCTGCATTGTCAGGGAGCTGCAAAAGCATATGCAGCCAAACACCTCTCCATTGGGGAGAGGGCATCAAGCACTGCTGTGTTCACCATATGGTGGGAGAAAGTGTCTGGCTGTGGTCTTTATCAAAAAGAAAGTGCTGGTCAGACTTTGGGCCACTGCAATCATATTTATTAGTTTGTTCACAGATGATGAGCAAGAATGCTTACACCTCCCATAGCTATACATTTCCCTGGGGTATCCTATTTTCCTGCACAGAAATTGTGTTCAGGGAGGACAAGAGGGATCTGACGGTGTGTGTAGGATTCACTTTGGGCCAAACTATCTAAGCAAACCTGGTGAAGATGTATGAAATCAATCTACCCATATACAGCCAGTTTTTTGGATGCATCAGGCTCATGGTACATGAATCCCATCACTTGTGCATCCATTTTAGCATCTAGGAACTTAGATGAAGCCTTAACAATGCTTTGTTCCAGTCCTCACATTTCATGCCAGGTTTGCTTCACGTCAGGGCAGGCTTCCATTTTCTATTACAAGAATGCAAGAACAGCCATACTGGTCAGGCCTAAAGTCCATCTAGCCCACTGTCCTCCTGTATCACATAAGCACACACTTAGAGAACAGTAAGAAAAGGACAAGCACTTATGATACTTCAACTTCAATAGCTTTCAACTATTTCCAGTTGGAGAGTTACTTCCTGAACAGATCTACTAAACATGAAGAATTTAGTAGGTTTCTCTTCCATTTATTTATTTAAAAGTTCCAGTCTCCCCTTGAACAATTAAACTTTTAGTGACCATATGTATTGGGTCTGGCTGAGATGGAGTTAATTCTCCCCACAGCAGCCCTCATGGTGCTGTGCTGTGTCTTGGTAGCTAGCAAGGTGTTGGTAACACACCAGTGTTTTGGCTACTACTGAGCAGTGCTGGCACACATCAAGGCTGTCTCTCCAACATTTCTTTCCCCCCCCTCAGCAGCAGGCTGGGGGTGGGCAAGATCTTGGGAGGGGACACAGCCAGGACAGCTGACCCAAACTGACCAAAGGGATATTCCATACCATATGACATCTGCTCAGCAATAAGAAGCTGAGAGACAGAGGGAGGAACAGGGCGGAGGCATTAATTTTTTTTTTTTTACAGTGTTTGTCTTCCAGAGTAATGAGTACGCATACTGAAGCCCTACTTCCCAGGAAGTGGCTGGACATCGCCTGCTGATGGGAAGTAGAGAATAATCTTTTGCTTTTTGCTTTGCTTCCGTGTGCGGCCTTTTGCTTTAGCTACATTAAACTGCCTTTATCTTGACCCACGAGTTTGGGGTTGTTTTTTCCATCTTATTTTCTCCCCTCCCTGCCTTGCTGAGGAGGGGAGTGATAGAGCGGCTTGGTGGACACCTGGCATCCAGCCGAGGGTAAACCACCACACCATAATAATGTTTGCAAAGGACTTCACAGGTTGATTGTGTCCTTTTGTTTGCTTTGCACTTCGCTCTACAAGCTTCATTTGATGCACTGTATTTCTTGTAGCAGAAGGGTGAATAGTTGACCCCTCTCTGCTTTCTCTGTGCCACCTGTGATTTTGTAGACCTTGATCATACTCTCCCTTCACCTGCTTCTCCAGCCATCTACAGAGCCCCACCTTATTTGCTTATTACTCCTTTTGAATCTACTGCAGATCTTTGATCATTCTTGTTGCCATTTTCTGGGTGTTTTCTAAATGTGCCATGCACTGGTTTTGAGCTGTGGGGACCAGCAGTGCAAGCACCATCCACGATTTGCTCTGTGGATTTATACGGTGGCATATGACGAGCAATTACGAAGAGCCATGGTATCCATCAAAACTTTCACAACACTGTGGAGCAATTGGAGAAAGGGGGAATGAAAAGCTATCAGCTATGATAGACTTTGCTTTGTGCATCGCTACAGCGTGCGAATCTGAATGACGGTCTCGTTACTGATGTGTGTTATTTCTCTGCTGCTACCTACTCTTGCTTCTCAGGCAAAAAAACCTGTCAGGAGCTTGTTGCTTTTTTGTCTTTAAGCCTCTGAACTCATGCAGTGTTTTGGTTTAATGAAGGTAACTCTTCTGAAAACGCTGACAAAAGAAAAATACTCATTCAACTGTGGCCACTGGCTAGATATAAATGAAGACGACAATGAGATCATGCGGGAGCTCCCTGCAGAGAGATCTCTAGTGACTGAAGTCATGCCAGGTGAGAGCCACAGGCTCCATGCAGGGGCTCACTTAGGACCTGAATAGAAAGAAACCCTCTTTGTGTAAGGAATGCACAGGCAGACTGATGCAATTCAATTAGCTTCCCTTTCTGGCACTTTCTCTCTGCAGTATTTTCTGTGTGCATCATTAACTGCATGAAGCCTCAGAGGTCCCAGGCTCTTATTCTGAGCAGATTTCTCTGTGGTGGGAGATGGGAGAGATCTGACCACAGCACAGTTGTTTCCAGAGCTATTTTTTTTTCCCAAACTTGTATTTTTTCCAGTCTCTCTTAAAATGTGAAATGCCAGGTTTGAAGGGATGTTCATGGAAAGCACACTTAGCTGAAATGCAATCTAAAATTTAACAATCATTTTGGGGCTTTAAAGTTTTATTTAGTTATATGCACATTTATGCAGCTGTATGTATAAATGTATAGGAAGTTGCATAGAACAGTTGTGCAAGAGCACAGACACCTTTCAGTACATGTGAGCAATCTGAAATATTTATTGGGTTAACTATGGTTGAACTGGACGTTTAATTAAGGAAAGCCACGGAACTTGTGTTTGCTTCCTTAAGTGGTCACTTCTGTCTTGACCTTGTGTCACAAGAATTAAATGTACTTGGAGGGAGAATTTTGGAGAGCAGAATATCTCAAGGTGGCCAATAGGATTTCACTTATTTTCACCAAAGCACCCAATGGGGCTCCACACTCTGCAGACCACGAGTCCCCTGTTTTCTGAAATTTCCAATGAACTCAGTGATCTGCATGCAGCTGAGCAGTTCCTCAGAAGAGGAAGAGTAATTGTAATTGCAGATGTTATTAAAACATAAATAAACCTGGTTTTGAAACGTATTTTTAATCAACTGTGGAGAGGGCTGCTTGAGTTCAAATGCAGGCACTTTCCCGTGAGGAGCAGTTGTGCTGAGCGGAGGCAAGATGCATCACTCACATGTTGGGCTTGCAGGTGGGTTTGGAAGGGAGGGTGGGAGCATTGCTTCTTGTCCCTTCCCAATGCTGGAGAAAAAGGTCTCTGTCCTGGTCCACGGGCTGGTTCTTTGTTGTGAGATTTATTCTGGAAATCCTTCCCTCAATGGGATGGGTGTAAAAGAAATCTACCAGACATGAGTTACCCTGGGTTTGCTTTATTACAGCGCTGGATGCACGGCAGAAACAGCTCCACCCAACGTGCATACAGGTGATTACCAACACACAGGTTATATAGAATCAAAATATACATATTCATCGTTTTTCCAAGAAAAGGCAGTCTTATGATAATCATTTCTTGGAATCCATTTCCATATTCTCCTCCCCGTCATACATGCTCAGTGATTTGAGTCAGTGGTCCTCAAGGGGTCTCTGGTGGTCGTCAGTGGTCTCGCACCCGTGTTCGCTGGATGACCCTCTTCTTCCAGGCATGCGCAGTATCCTCACTGTGGATGCACCTGTTTGCGCACCTGTCCATTACAACTTCATAAGATTAATATTCCCGGGCCTATTGTCTGGTTGGGTAGGGACTGTACATGGAACAGAGCAGCACTGTACCTTGCCATGGTCAGTTAGCTTCATTACCTATTACCTTGGTTACAAACTCATTTCCCACAATTATAGGCTCTGAAACAGTTCTAGGCCTTAAACAGCTTTCTAGTTAACATAAGTTTTCTTATAGCTAAGCTTCTATATTTTCTGCAATGGGAGGGCAGAGATGACCAACTGGGCTTGTCCTGCCCCATAAAGCCAACATGAAGAGTCTGTTCCTCAGGTCCCTGTGCACTCGGCCCTTTTTAACTCTTTTTGTCTGCTTGCCATGCCCCTAGATGCTAAAAATGATGTTTTTTCCCCAAACATGTTGTTACAAAGTCCCCTGTCACCAGGACCCTCTCGGGAAGGCAGGAGGGGAGGTAGGAGGGCTAGGGCCCCAAGGAGGCTATGCACTCCAATTCATGTGGTTTTACCTGAAGGGTGTGCTTCTTTGGAAGGGTTTTATGGGTTTTCTTAACAGTTCAGGACTTCCTTTTTTTTTTTTTTTCTTTTTCTTTTCCTAGTGATAACATGGAAGTATAAAAGTCAATACATCAGCAGAAGCACCAACTAGAAGTATGCACACTTACAATTAATTGCAAGCTTGTGAAAAATGCAGTAAATTTAAATAGCAATTAATCGTGTTGCTGAAATTGTTTTATTAATTTATGTCTCCACAATGATAAAATACCAGGTGACAGTTTGCACTGGGACGGTAAGTGGGAGCGGTACAGATGCCAACGTCTTTGCCTGTTGGGGACCAGGGAGACACAGGAGAACGCGTTCTCTACAACTGCATCAACACTGTCAATAAATTTGAAAAAGGCAACATAAGTTCACACAGCAGCTCCTTAAGATGGGTTTTAAAGTGTGTGACTGTTTGTAGATTTTTTTTTTTTTTGAGAGGTGCATTTGCAAACTTGGCTGATTTCCCTGCCAGTTTGGGAGTGGGGAGAAATAAATAATGTCCACAGAGCATCATAACAGGTTGCAGTTGGAGGGAGGTTTAGGTCAGGGACAGTGTACCCTTGCTTGACATTGGTATGTTCATAGAAGAGTTTCCTGGCTTGCTCCCCAGCTAAGTACTGACTGTTGAAATTGCATCTTCAGATTGAGGAAGGCTTCCAGGAAATCTATCCATCTTCCAAGAAGAAGAGGGAGCCTTTTCCCCTCCCTCTAATATGGCAAAAAGTTGGCTCCCAGGGTAAAGGAAGAAAACGCATCTTATTTAATGTGAAAATCAGAACCAAAAGCCTAGCGAGTTTCCTTTATATTTCCTTCAGTCTCCCCTCAACTGTGTTGCACTCAGTTTCTGTGTATTATTTTCAATCTATTTTTCAACATGTTTTTCTATGCCCATGTCCTGAATGGAGGGGGGTGGAAATGGCCTGAACTGAAAACAGCTTGTTCCATGGAAAGCTGGAGATAATAAAGAGGTCAAACTGTAGTTAAAGCTGATCTGATCTGTGGGGGAGGTGTCAACCTACTTAATATGTATTCAATTATGAGGCACATTTTGGATCTCTAGAGTCCAACTTAGACTGGTAAAATGTAATCAGTATCTCCTGGAGGAGATTCTGAGAATCTGATCACAGAACTCTACAGATTTCCTCTCTTTTGTGTCATTTGATTGAAGAGTTGGAATGGAAAGAAAATGAGGATAAAAGGTCATGCTTTCAAAATTGACCATTGAATTTAGGCTTCTGAAATATGCATTAACATTTTGGATTTGCCTTTAAGTGTCCAGAATTTCCAATTATTCACTGAAATCACTGAGGTTTTAGACTTTAAAAGGACTTTCATCAGTTTTCTTGTGCCTGTAAGACCTGTCTGTGGAAACACATGGCATTTACATATTGGGAAAATTCATTCTGCTTCTAAATGATATAAAGGTTTGCAGACATGGACATTGCAAACATCATTTTTTTGCGTATGCACTTACATTATAGATTTTTTACTTTTAAAAGGTAGGTCCAAGCTGTAAAGGACAGCATTTTGTCATTTTGCGAAGTCTTGTTTTGTCAAAATGGTAGCTAAATGAGTCATGTTTTGGTAGTAGTTTGAAGACTGTTTCGATGGAGTTTTTAAAAAAGATGTTTGGTTTACAGAAGACACAAGTATTTTAAACACAGATGATGACTATTTTATTTTTACTCCCAAAAATGAGTTACAGGGTAACTTGTGTGAAAGGGAAAAAAAATAGGAAAAATAATTTTGGAAATCAATTCATGTGATTAATAATATCCAGATGATATAAACCAAACTGGAATCTGTTAATGAAAAACTGCTCTTTTGGCATGAGGAGCTGAAAGCTGGTGAATGAATTGGAAGATGTTTAAGGATTGATCCTGACAAACTTAGAGCTTGTATATTGAAGAGACTGAATGATTATATCTACACTGATTAACTCAGCTACCCTGTTAAAAAGAAATGTAGCTAAGTCAGTGCAGTCTCTAATCTACAGCCACCTAAACCAATAGTACCTTGATTACCAGTTTAACTTGAAAAGTTTGCTTGCAGTTGCAAACTAACAGCCTGTATAGAAGGTAAAATTTAAAGATGCCTCTAAATTAGATGTTTGCCCTGCTGCATTTCCATTTAGTTACTTACTCATTAATTTGTATCAATCGCTAATAAGTGAGATGAACATCAGGCCTAATGAATTAGACTTCATTGACTCAGTGAGGTTTTAATAACTTAAATACTCAATTCAGCAGTTTTGAGTATGTAAGTAACACTTGTTCATGCATGTAAGCCCATGATTAACACTTAAAACAGTGGTAGTATGTTTAGTTTCTCTTTATTTTAAAGGTCAGTTTGGAGTAATGAATGATGGAAAAAAATATGATTGTTTTAATAAATTTGAATACTTAAATAAATATTGCCTTGCCACCACGCTTTCTGGGAGCTAGCTGGACATATGCTACTTCTGTATGTGCTTCATGGGCTTTTGGGAGATGAATAACAAATGAATCACAGTGTTTGGTTAGCTTTCTCTTACCTAATGAGGCATCTCAGCTAGATGGTAACCACAGCAATCATGTCTGTTGGTCTATATGCTTCAGATATGCTGTGTATTTACACAGGTATTTACCATACATGTGTGTGCATCTGTACATGTACCATAGATACTTGTCTAGCCTGATTCCCAGAGGAGTAACTCGCTCTTTTAATAAATCTCTCTTCCTTCAGACATCAGGAACTGCTGATCATCTTGGGTAACAGAGCTCTGGTCCTGAGGGGCCATCACTTGAGCTAATCTTGGTAATTTGAGCCCTCTTCTGGGGGGGGGGGGACGTAAAATTAATGTCTTGTGGGGTATTAAGAGTATTTAGCTGCTGGGTAAGGTTCACACCAACCTCTGAACACAATTCATGGAGCAGCTGGAAATACCCCTGTGCAGCCATGCCCAATGCTTGCATGCCAGGAAATGGCTGGCGTTAAATTTTTCTCAGTAGTCCATGTCGTCTGAATTTAACATGGGGTAATGTCTTTGAATGTAGCTCTAAATACCTCTGTGGATTTGGTCTGAAGTGACCTGCCCCGAGTTTCCCAGAAAGCTGATATCTGAGCAGAGGTTTGAACTTGGATTTCCTGCTTCTCTGTATGAACTTCTTAATAATCAAATTACTTTTCTTTTTACAATTGTGGAGGGCATGCAATGATGTGGGAGATTTAAAATGCTGGCAGATCGTATATTTGTAAATCTAATGTTATACATCTAGCACAAATATTCAAGCTTTCATTCTTTGGTAAATTAATTTGTACTTTCTCTTGCAGCATTCTGATGATGTTGCTTTGATTGCAATCATAAATTTGGTTTGATTGGGTTTTTTTAAGGAGAAATATTGCCTTACCTTTTTTCTTCTCCTTCTCAAAGGCTGATGAATTCTTTGTTGAAGCAGTAACACTGAAGCAGGTGAGGAGAGTGAGGATAGGGCATGATGGCAAAGGAGGAAGCAGTGGCTGGTACCTTGCCAAAGTGATAGTGAGGGAAGGACAGCCAGAAAGTGAGGCTGTGGAATTCCCCTGGTACAGGTACTGGAAACAATGCTTGCAAATTATGCCTCCGTCTACGCATTTGCCAGACTTTGAAGAGCCTAGCTGTTGTTCCAAGACTGGAATTTTCTGAGCACAGCTTAATCCTTTTTATTTATTCATTCATTTATTTTTGCTAAGCCTGAAAGCAAAGAGTGTGGATTGGGAGGTTTAAGATATGGTTAACTCCCCTTACCAAACAAACAGCAATCTGAATTGTGAAATTCTCAGCAATTAGCTCAGTAATAGAGAATTTCCAAAAGGTAAAATGCAACCTTCCAGCACTGTGCAGCTGGCTCATTTTAAAGATTTCCTTTTGAATTATCCCCTTACTTGACTGTATAACTGGGTGAATTGCCTCAGCTTGGAGTGATGACTCCATTCCCCTTAGGTTTACACCTGTGGGTCAGAAGCATCAGTCCATGGGGCATTCCCCTCAGGCCAGGGACTGAAAAAGGAGAGAGAAAGAAAACCCAAGATCTTATGCCCAAAATATTAATGGGGTACATTTAGGCTTCAAGTCACAAATGATGGAATTTCACTCTTATTACCTTTTTTCATGTCTCTTTTTCCAAGTGATATCAGTGGTTTTCGTTCAGCTTTGTTTGCTGTCCTTGTGTCAGCATTATCTCTTCCTCTCAGACTGAGAAGGTAACATGACTGATCACCTCCAAGCACAGGGACAGCTGATCCCTCTCACTATCTTTGGTGCCTTTGTCTCTTGAGAGACTGGGGCATCATCGCAGTATACGAGTGTCATCATGGAGTCTGGAGATATCTGAGGGAGAAGGTGCTCACCCTCTGCATCCACCATGTGAGAGAGAAATGTCTCCATGACCTGCAGCATTTGGATGTTCCCCTCCAGTCCTGTAGGCCAAGGACAGCTTATGTCCTTGCTGCTTGGGCAGGTGCTCAGAGGCCTGCTTCGCCTGCTTTAGAGCCAAGATGTTGAAGAAGACTTGGCCAATAAGAGTGGCCTTCTTTCAGTGAGCCACTGCAAGCAAGGTTAGTTAGAGATTCCCTCCTGGGGACACCAGGGAAGCTTCCATTTCTGCTTGGCCAGTCTGCGGCCAGCCAGTGGACATGCTGATGGTCTCATTGCCTTCATTTCCAAGACCTGATTAACTTCCACTCTTCTACACAGCACAATTGCATAGTCTGGAGAAAACAACTGCTGCTGCTGTGTCCTTAACTGAAAGCTACTCCATTGACTTTATGCCACTTAGCTGCTACTGTGAGACAGCTAGAGGACAAAATGCCTTCCAGCAGAAATACATCTCACCTGTGCAGAAAGCTTCACACACTTCTTTCTTCTGTAAAAACTAGGCTGTACTAGCATATGGAAAGCAGATATAGCAAAGAGCTGGCTAACCAGCTTCCACTATAACTAATGTCTGTAGGATATCCTTATAGATCTTCATTGCATATAACTCATTGAAGTCTTTGTTCTTGTTATTTACATATTCATATATGCAGCTATGTTCTGTCTTTTAATTTGAAAGCTTTTTTATGATTCCATAGGAACAGCTATTACCTAATAGTCGCAAGAGCTCTATGAGAAGAACTGTCTTTGTTGTACAAGGGAGCCATCAGAGACAAAGAGAAGCTAAGCGGATTAATTGTGAGTCTGTGTCAGATTCAGGAAGAGCATCGAGAAATAATGAATCCCAGGCCTGTGCTTTCAACTCTTAAAACAGTTGGCTGTAAAGGGAATGGCTTGTAGCACTTTTTAGAGTCAGTGATTTTTAAAACGGTCATTTGGTCTGTTCTTGCAAGAAATAAATGCAAATAACTTCTCCAAGTGTTATTTGCAAAATTACTAGTACATCACTTGGATGCATTGCAGTATTATCCCTCCTTTATGACGACCCAACATTATAATATCCATGCTTTTAGGGAATGAATACTGAATCATTCAGTGGCACAACTGAAAAATTTATACCTTTTAATACCTGATGTGGTTTAGGTATTGTGATTATGAATACTGCTAGAAAGTCCAAAATGAAGGAGTTCAACTTTCACCACAGAACTGGAGCCAAACCTTTTTGAAGCTCAGAACCGAGTTCTTCAGATTTCATTTTCTCCTCAAGGCTCTGTGGAAGTCCAGGAATGGACTAGCTGACATTCTCTAAAATAGCCTATTTTTCATAATATTTATATCCCAGACAGAAATGAATTTTCAATTAGGCAAAGTCATTCGTTCATGATAGGATAGAATTTATATACTATAAAACATTACAGCTCCACTGAAATCTTCGATGATACTTCATTACATTTTTTTCTAAGCATATGGAATGCACCATCCTAATTTGTCTCCAGCATAAGCATAAGGGAACATTGTTAATTCTCTGAAGAACAACAGACAGACCATGAATGGGATGATGCACTAGGAGGCTCCTGTGAAAGAACATTTATGCAATCAAATGCCAAAAGTGTTCATCAAACAAAGGATCCAGAGAAACCTCCTTTTGTTGCCTAAAAATAGACTGAAATGTCTATTTTACACATATTTTTATATATAGGTTATATTCAAAGACACACACAAATACATATCTATCTCTGAATCTAATGGATGTGCTAATCATTCTAATTGCACACAGGCTACCATCTGTTGGATTTCAAATGTTATATATGATGTCATACCTTATTTTTTTTCCAGTGCTTCCCTGCCTCTCTGATCCTTTAGGAATTCTCTCTGAAGTGGCTTTCATGTCATATTTGTGTCCACTTTGGGTTTCACGTGGGCACCAGTGATACAGCCAGGAGCAGTCTGAGGAGCATCAAGAAGGATTACAGAGCCCTGGGAGTGGTGGTAAGGGACTCTAGAGCGCAGGTGGTTTTGTCATCAATCCTCCTGGTCAAAGGGAAGAGGTCAAACTTCTTGTTTATTCCCCATGCTATGTGTGTTTGCGTAGAGGCATTTAAGTTGGGCCCCCGATGAAGCTGACTTGCTGGAGTGGCTGGAATTCCTTTGTGCTGCACTTCAGGTGCTCTGCTGACCTTTGATCCTTCTCCTGGCTCTGGACATCCATTGCTGGCACTGGCATCAAACTGGTAGGAATGGGATGGACTGAGGTTCCCCTCCCCCAGCAACTTTAGTTTAAAGCCCTCTTCACCAGCAAGTTTGCTGATGACACCAAGCTGTGTGGTGTGGTCAACATGCTGGAGGGAAGGGATGCCATCCAGAGGGACCTTGACAAGGCTGGAGAGGTGGGCCCGTGCGAACCACATGACGTTCAACAAGGCCAAGTGCCAGGTCCTGCACATGGGTTGGGGCAATCCCAAGCACGACTATAGGCTGGGCGAGGAATGGATTGAAAGCAGCCCTGAGGAGAAGGACTTGGGGGTATTGATTGATGAGAAGCTCAACATGAGCCGGCAGTGTGCGCTTGCAGCCCAGAAAGCCAACCGTGTCCTGGGCTGCATCAAAAGAAGTGTGACCAGCAGGTCGAGGGAGGTGATCCTGCCCCTCTACTCCCCTCTGGTGAGACCCCACCTGGAGTACTGCATCCAGCTCTGAGGCCCCCAACATAAGAAGGACATGGACCTGTTGGAGCAAGTCCAGAGGAGGCCACGAAGCTGATCAGAGGGCTGGAGCACCTCTCCTATGAGGACAGGCTGAGAGAGTTGGGGTTGTGCAGCCTGGAGAAAAGAAGGCTCCGGGGAGACCTAATTGCAGCCTTCCAGTACCTGAAGGGGGCCTACAGGAAAGATGGTGAGGGACTGTTTATCAGGGAGTATAGTGACAGGACAAAGGGTAATGGGTTTAAGCTAAAAGAGGGTAGATTTCGATTAGATATTAGGAAGAAATTCTTTACTGTGAGGGTGCTTAGGTCAATTCTACCACTGAAACCTGCACTGAGTTGTTGAATCCTTCACAGATGCTAAAAATGTTATGTTTTCATGTGTCTGGGGAATAAGAAAGATTTCAGGAGAATATCTTTAGCTTGGGAATCAAGAGCAGTGTAAAGAAAAATTAATGTACTATGAAAGTGTAACCTCACTGTAAATAGAAACACATCTACAGAGATTTTAAATTGCCATACAGGTATTAAACACAGTATTATTGTCCCATTCATCCAGACTGTTATTTCTCTTATAAATCTTACATCCAAAATCAGCATAGCTCAGTTTTCCAATTTGTACTTGGTTGAAATATGGCATAGCACACATTACTTCAAATTTCATATATAAGGATGAAAAGACTATATAGGTTTTTTATTGTTTATTCAACTTTAATCAGTTATTCATTTCAAAGATCAAGCTTACAAATGTCTCCATATTTCAACAACTTCCAATTATTATTAGTTTCTAACTGAATTCAGTTTCCCTGTCCCATATTAGAAAAGCTGATATGTAGCCACACTATGCAGAGATTAAAACATCTCCACTACTCTAATTTGATGAGTTAGAAGTATCTCCTCAAACAAAACATGATGGAGTTAGATTGCAGAAAAGTGTTCACCTTGCAGCTGCCCCACTCTATGGGTGCTCCAGGTGTGGTGACAGAATAAGGACATGCTGCTGAACTGTGTCCTACCTGCTCTGCCCTACCCTGTCCTTCTGCCTGTGCCATGGTTGCATCCAGCCAGCATTATTAAACAGTGCTCTAAGTGGTAATGACAGTAAACCATTTCTAAAGATTTTGCTAAAGAAATAACAAAGAAATCCTCTGCAAATAAAAGGCTCAAACCACATGTAGAAGTCAAAGTATGAGACACACAACCTATATCGGCACAGGTCCATGAAACAGCTAAAGATACAGGATGAACCTAGAGCCTACCTTGAGGCCAACATTAACACAGTCCACATCCAGGATGTTGAGGATTCGTGAGGTGAGTGAGACCATCGCCTTTGTCTCTGGCCAGCCAGCACTTACAAAGTTATACATGATGTCTTCGGTGGGCATGATGGTGAGCTCTTCCACCAGCCAGCAGCTCTCAGGGGTAGCACCATCATGCCCCACCTGTGAGAAAACAGCTGCTGGTCAGAGGGGATTTCTTCAGAGAGACCCTGACTGGATGTTTTAACTAGCGATGAGGGACTAGGAGTGTTGACTATATACATCGTCACACAAACCACGTCCACAGTGGAATGGAGCAAGCAGCAATATAGTTCATGCCATTGCTGCCCAACGGGCAAGACATCAGTGTACGTGGTAGCTGATGTAGGCAAGGAAGCTCAGGTCATCTGCTGCTGAGCATGAGAGAAGGCAGGACACTGCTAGTCCCAAAAGTAAGCAAGGTAGACTGGACTGACCTACATGCAAACATGTCCAGTCTCTTACTACTCTACTTCTGCTCCATTGACCTCTATCTACTAGTTTGCTGATCTCTACAGACCCATTTCTCCATCTTTCCAACCCCTTTCACTGCTGTTACAACACTTAGAAGTGACTATCCAAAGCTTCATAGCCAAGATGAAAGACACAGCTAGGCAAACAACCACATGAATTATTCAAGCACTCCTTCCTTCACAAAACCACATCTAAGTCAACTATATGTATCAGGCTGTTTCTCTGCTTCCCATCTCCTTAAACTGCAAAAGCTCTGTGTACAGGAGCAAATAGATAGAGCTTACATCTGTAGCTGGTTGATTTTCAAGGACCACCTCCTCCACACTCAAGAATGGTCCATCCTGGAGAGCAGGAAGTCACGCAAGACTGGCAGGAAGCCTGCATGGATGAACAAGGGGTTCCTGACAAAACTTAAATGGAAAAAGGAAGAATACTAGAGGTGGGAGAAATACAGAGACACTGCCCATGTGTGCAGGGATGAGGTTAGGAAAGCCAAAGTTCACCAGGAGCTGAGTCTGGCAAGGGCCATGAAGAGCAATAAGCAATGCTCCTACAGGTATATCAGCAGCAAAAGGATGTCAATGGTGCAAACCTCTTAAAGAATGTGGGTAATTCATCCAGGGGCAGACTTATAAGCATAATTATGTATCCCAGCTAATGTACAAAACTCAGCCAGTCATGTCAATGAGCTACCTGTACATAAAAGGTTGAATAAAAGAGCTACCTGCAGTTCATTATTTTCAGAACAAGTGTTGTTTGTGTTGTCACTAGGAAAATGAGGTGCTCTCACTGTTTTTGTTTTTAAATTATTAGGATATTTAGGGTTACTCAGAAAATAATTTTTAATAACAGGTTCATCTAGGGTGATATATCTGTGGCATCTTTTTTTCCCCCAAAAAACAAGTGATCTTTTTTATCTGTCTCAGCCATCACTGCTATTAGGAGTATTATTACTATACTAATGTCTGTGCAGCTGCAGAAAATGAGAGTTAACCACTGGGGAAATTCAAGTCTACAATGGATGCATTAATTCTCAGATTCCTGGGGTGTGAGGTGAATGGGAATATAACATTTGACTTCCCATTCCCTCTCTGCCAGCTTGGCTGCCCTTCTCCAAACCCAAAGCCCCTCTGAGACTCTGCACACAGCCTCTCGACACCTGTTGCAGGATGGCATGGATGAGGTGGTGGGGAAAGTTCAGGGCAATGGCTCTGCAGTGAAGCAGAGACAGAGCAGCCAGAGGGAAAATCCCAATGAGCCCATTAAAGTCTGCTGCTCTTTTGGGTTCATTACAGCCACCTCTTAAAGCATAATTTCAAGACATTGCTAGGTAACAGATTTTCACAGCAACCTTTAACTTCTTTGGTCCCAGTGACTGGCCAGAAGAAAGCATCTTGCACATCCAGTTGCCTTGGAGAACCTGCACACAAGTAGATTTCCAAGGGCTCTTACACTGTTGTAAAGTCTGGGATAAACTCATCCAGTGCTGAGTCTTCCTTATGGCTGGTCTTTTAGAGCAGAGCACTGGGATTTGTCTTTCAATTGCAAGCAAATCTTTAGATAGACCATGTCAATATAGTGAAGGATCCAAAGCCATGGCCACATCAGCAGTGTAGCCTGGGTGTGCATACCAATATCACAACAAGTTGTCTGGGCTGAGATGTTTGAACTAAATTAGAATGACAGAATTTCAAAGGCAGCTAGATCCTTGGGCTGTTTAAAAATCTTTGTAACTCATTCCCACTCTTCTTGAGGGACTGTCGAGTACTTCACATCACCAAGACTAAGATGCACAATTGGCACTGGGCAGCTCACAATCACATTGAAACCGAATGCAACAACAGGGGAAAATGGGAGAGAACTTGAGCAGTAGATAGAAGGAAAAGATGCCAAAAAAATGGGTTTTCTTGCTTATTCTGGAAGGTGCAGAGAATATTAGAGAGACCTGAGGGTCTTCCAGCATCAGGTTCCTAGTCAGTGAGGGACTGGACTTGCAACACTTTACACTCCATCACACTTTGTGCTTGTGATGGAGAAAGGCTCTGAACCAGAAGTGGTTTAGAAATGCAGACAATGCAGGACTGTGCAATGATCATACCTGTGTCTCTCGGCAGCAACAGTAGTCTAGGAACAGAGATACTTTCATTCATTAGGAGAAGAAATATTAAAATTTCTTTTAAGAACACAGTATAAAGTGCCTATACCAAATAACTTGTATTATTTATTTTCATGTCAGCACATCTATTAAAGTACACCAGTAGTAAATATTATATCTGCAGGCTTACAAGATAGGTATAAATGGGCCCCTTTCAAATTACTTCATGTTCCACTGTTTCTGCTTTCATTATAGTATATTTGCAGCAGGAGAATAATACCAAACTAGAAGTGGCATCATGCTGCAAAGCTTGTGATCCTCCTAAATCCTTGTCCTGATTTCAGCTGAGAGGGTTCATTTTCTTCATAGTAGCTAGTATGGGGATATGTTTTGGATTTGTGCTGGAGACAGTGTTGATAATATAGAGATGTTTTTGTTATAGAGACCTGTTGTTGTTGAGCAGTGCCCACACAGAACCAAGGCCTTTTCCGCTTCTCACACTGCCCTGCCAGTGGGATGGCTAGGGGTGCACAAGAAGTTGGGAGGGGACACAGACAGGACAGCCGACCCAAACTGACCAAAGGGATATTCCATACCATATGACGTCATGCTCAGTTTATAAGGAGCTTGGGGGAAGAGGGAGAGAGGGGGTGGCGGCGTTTGGAGCAATGGCGTTTGTCTTCCCAAGTAACTGTTATGTGTGACAGAGCCCTGCTTTCCTGGAGATGGCTGAACACCTGCCTGCCCATGGGAAGTGGGGAATGAATTCATTGCTTTGCTTTGCTTGTGCACATGACTTTTTGCTTTACCTATTAAACTGTCTTTATCTCAACCCACGAGTTTTCTCACTTTAACTTTTCTAATTCTCTTCCCCATCCCAGTGAGGGGGTGTGAGCGAGCAGCTGTGTGGTGCTCAGCTGCTGGCTGGGGTAAAACCATGACAGTCCTTTTTGGCACCCAACGTGGGGCTCGAAGAGTTCAAGATAATGACAGATTTGATTGGAATGTGCTAGATTGAATTTATAGCTGTTATTAGCTATTTAGTATTAGCTGTTTAGCTATTAATTGGCAGGCTCCTGTGCTTGCCATGGGGCTTGCTTGCCTTACTATCTATTAGAGTCTAGTGCTCGTTAGTGGCTGCTTTGTGCTTTCGCTGCTCGCTGTACTGCTGTACTTCTTATCATCTTACTGTGCTGTGCCTGGGAACATTTTGATAACAGCAATGGCGATGAGCCTGGCAGATGGCCAGGGCATCGCTGCCATTTCTGTGCTGCTGTACTGGACAGGCTGGAACTCCTGTGTGCACTCAAGTCGAAGGGACTGTGACTTGTGGATGAGTCCACATCGGAGCAGGACACCCCAAAGCATCTGGGGCTGTGGTTGTGTCTGTGTCACAGCAGGTATATCTCGAAGTGTCTGTGGCCATGGTTATATCTGTGCCGCAGCAGGTATACCTCTGGAAGGATTGTGAGCCAAGGATAAGTCCACGCTGGAGAAGGTACACCTCGAAGCATCTGTGGCAAGGATAAGTCCGTGCTACAGCAGGTACACCTTGAAGCATCAGTGGCTGTGCATGGGGTCATGCTGGAACGTTTCAAAGTGTGTGGCCATGGACGAGCCCATGATAGGGCAGGTTTATTTCTGAGAGGACTGAAGCGACTGTGACTGTGGGCAAGGCCATGCTGGAGCAAGTATATCTCTGAAGGCATTGTGGCCCATGGAGAAGGCCACGCTGGAACAGGTGCACCTCGAAGTGACTGTGGCTGTGGATAAGTCTATGCCACAGCAGGTGTACCCCTGGAGAAACTGTGGCTCATGGATAAGGCTCCACTTGGAGCAGGTAGACCCCTAAGGGACTGCAGTCTGTGGATAAGTTCAAGCCGGAGCAGGGGCAAGGGGAGGTGTTCGTTGCAATGGTAAACTTGATGGTCTGACTCGAAGGGACCAGGGGTGGAGATTGTAATGGGAATACCTTTAAATTGTTGTAACCCATGATTTGAGTTGCATGTTACAGGAATTACTGTAGCAGAAATCACCTGAACCAATGGAGAACAAGCCTTACAGGGGGCAGCGCAAGTGCAGCAGTGGACCTGACCTGAGCTGGTTTTGGTGCCCAGTAACTCCACATGTCAACCACCTCTCCTGTCCTGAGTGACCACCATGGTGCATGGAGCCCAAGGTTGTAGACCAAGTGAACCCAATGGACATTTTGTGGACATTTATGGACATTTTAAAAGGATGGTCCACAGACTAAGGGAATGCTATCAGCTTATTATATCAAGGGCTGAGAAGGGTGGTGGTGCTTAATGAGGATGTATTGAATTGTGTGGGACCTGAGCATGACGTAAATAGTATGGAATAAGGGGTGGATAGTGTCCTGGTTTCAGCTGAGAGGGTTTGTTTTCTTCACAGTAGCTAGTATGGGGCTATGTTTTGGATTTGTGCTGGAAACAGTGTTGATAATATAGAGAGGTTTCTGTTCTATGGACCTGTTGTTGTTGAGCAGTGTTTACGTGGGGCCAAGGCCTTTTCTGCTTCTCACACTGCCCTGCCAGCAGGATGGCTGGGGGTGGACAAGAAGTTGGGAGGAGACACAGACAGGACAGGTGACCCACACTGACCAAAGGGATATTCCATACTATATGACGTCATGCTCAGTTTATAAGGAGCTTGGGGGAAGAGGAAGAGGCGGGGGGCAGCGGCATTCGGAGTGATGGTGTTTGTCTTCCCAAGTAACCGTTACATGTGACAGAGCCCTGCTTTCCTGGAGATGGCTGAACACCTGCCTGCCCATGGGAAGTGGGGAATGAATTCCTTGCTTTGCTTTGCTTGTGCGCGTGGCTTTTGCTTTCCCTATTAAACTGTCTTTATCTCAACCCAGGAGTTTTCTCACTTTCACTCTTCCAATTCTCTCCCCCATCCCGATGTGGGGGAGTGAGCAAGCAGCTGCATGGTGCTCAGCTGCTGGCTGGGGTAAAACCACGACAATCCTGCAGTCTACTGCCTGGGTTATACAGAGAGTTTCTGGAAACTCAATCCCCATGCTATGGTATTTTCACATGGTAACTCATATTCAGAACTTCTTGCCTTCTTCCAGTAACAGCCAAATGTCAAATCTGAGAATGAACTGTTCCTCACTTTTCCCAAGTAGATAACTAGCAATTTTCTGCAATGTCCCTGAACACTGCAGTTTTCTACAAGGAAAATATGGACTGATTCCATGGCAACCACAGCAGACTGGCATATCGATGTCATCTCAGGGATATGGATCAAGAAGAAGAGATCCTTCCAAGCAGAGGGCACTGCATGAAGGAAGGCAGAAGGCCAGGAGTAGATGGATCCTGCAGCCACAAGCTGGGGGGTTACAAACTAAAAGGGAAAAATGAGCAACAAAAGGTGAGGCAGCAGACTGGTGAGATCACTGAGGATAGGGATGGAAGAGTGCAAAAGACCATCACCCAGCTTGAAAGCTATAGGTTATTTCTTTTTCTAACTCTGCATTTCATTTGCAATCTTTTATCTTCTTTCCCATTTGTAATCCTTTTCAAATTATATTTTTTCCTTGCTTCTGTCTATTTCCAAGTGTTTGCTCCTACTTTCTCCTTTTCTCTACCCCTTCCTCACCCTATTCACTGTCTCTTTTCCAGCATCCCTTTCTATTTGTTTCTTCAGTCTGTTCTTTCTGTCTCTCTGACACTGAGGGGTTATACTGGTTTTTTCCTCCCTCTCTATCCCAGCCCATGGCTGTTTCCATGTGCACACAGTCTGGAAGAGAAGGATTTATGCACTTGCTTCACTTTCAAAGTTTGATGGGCTAGATAGAAAGTGCCACTAATACCCATAATAACCAGGCACTTTGAGTGCATTAAGAAAATGGCTTGATAATAAACTCAAATCTAGTACGGAGACTTCTCAAGGTGTCAGAATACATTGCTTGAACAAAAGCTAATGGGAGTGCTTCAGTCTATCAGCTGCTACAATAGGACATACAACTGCAAAGATTTTTTTAATTAATTAGGATTTCTCTCTATATTTCTTTCACCCGTCTCCCTCTGAATACACAAGCATGCGCACCAACAGGTAGGTTTACTGCAACACAGGGCATGGGGTAAAAAGAAAATTAAATAGGCTCTTGAAGTTCTCAGATGCTGTGGGTTTCAGCTCTTGGGGGCTGGAGCAGGCTTTCAGGAGATGGAACTGCCATATGAAACAAGAATGATGTACACAAATGCGCTGGAAGAGTCATGTGAAGTTTAAGCTCAGTGATGGAAAGTCTGTGCAAATTCTATCTCTCTGAATCATATCAGAAAAAATGGCTCCTGTACTGAAATCTATTTGTGTACGTTACTTATAAACAATGATTAATTTTCTTCTCTAAGCCTGGGTCCTCCAAGCTGTGAAAACAATTTTCATGTTTAGCTAGAAAATTATACAAGATGTGTTTCTCACTGCAGGCACAATTTATGAAACCCAGCTGAAAGTACTGTAAAAATCAACTAGGAAAAAGATTGATGGAGGACTGCATCCTGGGAACCTTCACCGCATCTGTCAATAACAGGGCTTGACTAAGAAAAAACTGCCAGAGATGGGACAAAACTGGAACATGTTACAACTTCCTTATAATTCAAAATCATCTTCTGCCTCCCAAGGATCTTGGTTTTGTGAGATGGAAAGCATACTTATTTTCAGGTTCAGACACATGTGAAATCTCATTAGCACATCCCTGTTTACATTCCTTTTAGACCCAAGTGCTTTTCCTTCATTGCTAAGAATAACAGGAACATGTGCTGCCTTTGGCCATGTATTTCATATGCCTCCAGTATGCGCACTGCATTCACAAAGTACCTCCATTTTTTTGATCTCTCCAACATCTAGGCCCCAAACAGAGAACTTCTCTATGGAGCCATCTGCAAACTCGTCTTTTCCTTCTGGGAGATCCAGCCACAGCCTCTCTGTCTGCACTTTCTGAGGACCCATGATGATGATGTACACTCGGCTGTCAGTGCTGGAGTCATATTCTGTGCCTGTCGTAACAGTGATGTGGTATGGGATCACTGCAACAAACAGAGGTTTAATCATCAGAAAACCCACACACATACGCATTTACATGAGACTTCAGAAAACCAGAGACTCATCCCATCAGAGGGAGCAGTTGTGTATGCTAAATAGGTTCACATCCCATTGAACTCATTCGGAGAAGGGATAATACCATACTTCACTGGGCTACAAATGTGCATGGGAAACTGCTTTCTCATACATGCTTGGGACTGAATTCTGCAAGGGTTAATTTTCCCAGACAATCCTACTGGCTGCAAGGAGGTTATAAGTCCAGATTTCTCCCTAATAGATGACAGAACAGCAAAGGGCTTGAATCCTTATTTACACCAAGAGACCTTCCTGAAGATGAGACTGAGCACCTAAATCTTAAATAGGCTATTAGACCAAAGCAATCTTACGCTCATCATTCAATAAAGGCAAATAAATCTATGCTGACTCCAAGGTAAACCATCACTGACTGAATGTCCTGGTACAACTGCAAATGTTCTCCTTTGTGCTTCATTCAAGGATTGCTGTGATCTATGGGGCAGCTCAGGGTTTCAGCATCCCTTTTGAAATCCAGGCAAACTATGAATAATCCTTGTATTAAAGGTAGGTCACTCTATAATTTTACACATCGTATAATAATATTGGTTAGGGGAAAAACCTTCAGGACAAGTCTTGTGACTTAGCAGGTTTTTCTGTGGTTTTCAGAAATTTCAGTTCAGCTGTTAAAAGGGAGGAAGTGCCAGACTGCTTTTCAAGTGCTTTCCAAAAGCTCATTTGGGTAAGACAAGCAGGTGGTGCAGAATTAGACACTGAATATTCATTTGATTTCTCAGAACATTTGTGCAGGGCTGTTCAAACCATTCTGACAAGACTCGGAGCTCTGAAACTTGCCTCGCCACAGACTCGAAACTCAGCCTGGCTTCATCATCGCTTTTTCAATTTAAAAAAAAAAGGTTTATAAACCTTGACAAAAAACTTGGTTGGCTTTCAAATCTTCCAGGATTGACATCTAATTTTGCTTCATGATGACTAACATTTTTGGGGTGGGAGTTGTACTAGAAACTCACATCAAACTCAGAATATGCGTGCAATATCAAGGAAGGCATAAATTCATGCTGACCAAATCTGTTCTTACCTCTGGACAGAGCGGAACCCAAAGAGATTCATTCAGCCCCAGTTTGAGGATTTTGTGTACCAACATAAAATGAACTGATCATTAGGCAAGACTTATTCTCCCCTTTGTGGTATCATTTACATTTCAGTGTGCACATCAGCATAATGATATGCAATGCATTCTTCACAAAATAATAATTGGAGCTGCTGTTATTAGCAGGAGAAAGGGCTTAGCTGTAGGCAAGACAGATTTTATAAGAATATGTTGAGGGGTAATGTTTAGAACAGCTCCAGACTCTTCTTTTAAATAAAGTATATTTTGAATAGGGACAAAATTTTCTATTATACAGTTTTTGTCCTGTTTCCCATGACAGACTAAGTTCACAGAACTACCAGCATTTCTAACTGATGTTGCATCCTCAAGCCAAAGTACTTGAAACACCTATTTAAAAAATGAGAACTATGGGAAATTGTTATAATTTCCTACTTTAAATAATGGATACAGAGACATAGAATAGCTTGCTACCAGACAGCAGGAAATACTGCTGTTCTTTCCTCTAAAAACTAGAAAAGTGATCCTTTAATTTATCTCCTCTCTCCATTGTCTCCCGCTTTCTCTGGGACTCCATAGTTCTACTTCTTCAAACATGGGAGAATGCAAAACCTGAGGTATGTGGCCACAGCAGGACACCACAGGTCCTCCAGCCCATGTCCCTTTGCCCCCTCTTTCCTTGAGTCCCTGTGCAGAGTTCAGGCTTTTTGAGGACACGTGTCTCCCTCACAGAGGGTTGGGTTTCATTAGGGATGTAGACCACACCATCTCCAGCACTGCCTTCAAGCATGGAGCAGGGTTCCCAGTTCAGACCCAAGCAGGTTCCTAGTCAACAGGACTTTTCTCTGTGCTCCATCCTCACATCACCTCCTGCCCCTCAGAGGTATTCACCATCTGAGCATGGGAGAGTCAGAACTGGGCTGCTCAAACTGTCATTCTCTTTCCCAGGCACCTCCCAATACCACTTTCCCTAATCAACTAATTAACAGCTGGCTTTTTATCCAGCTCAGGAGGCAGCTGTCTGGCTCACACAGTCCATCTTATCTGACAGTCCTTCAAGATGCAGTTTCCTTAATGAGACCATGACACTGCAACAGAGATAGTGGTGATGATGAGCTCCAGGACTCAGAGAAGACAGACCACCGTGGCGCAGTGGGAACTATCCCAGCTCTGCTGGAGATGGGTTCTCATGGGAGATGCTGATGTTTTACCCATTATTTGTGAAACTGCATGGAATGCCAACGTGGCAGATGTTATCCATTGTCTCACCACAGAAGTAATATCAGAAGGAACATGGGAATAGCTTATTTTTCATTTGAACATAATATGAGATTACAAAAGAAGGATTGCCCCGAGACACATGGGTTGCAGACCAGGTTAAGCAATGTGCAGCATTATGTCTGCATCACAACTTAAAGGCATGGGACATGCAACCCAGGTATCACATCACAACAAGCTACTGAGCATCAGCTGAGCTGCAGTAACCATTTGTGTGAGTTCCCTTGGACCATGTCAGCGAAAGCTATCTTAAACTCCTAAGACAAATTACATTGTTTTACACTTGGCTTACCATGGAATTTTAAGATAAGTTTAATTATTTTGCACTTTCTGTGGACTAAGAGCACATATACAGAGAGTAACTGTGACTCAGCTGCTTCCCAGTTACTTGTCACAACACAGTATCTTAGCCATACATCTAAAATCTTAATCTAAAGCTAAAAGACCCCATGTAGGATGACAACGAGTGGTAGGTGCAATTTAGATGATAAGTCATTGTCCTGGAACACAGAGGTGATTAATCAAAAGGTACTTAAATACAGAGAAAAAAAAGCCTGTGTGGTAATGAAGTTATAAGGAAATATTGATGGACTGGGGAAGTTTTCCACAAAGGTTAACTTCAGCTGATGGACACTGATCTTCCATCCAGACTTCCTTCACAGCCAGAACAGAAACAAAACCTGCACAACTTTCCCACTTCTTATTGGACACAGCTGAGCAAGACTAGCCTCCCTGCATGAAAGCTGGCCTTTGCAGATATAGTCCAGCATATTTCACTTTTTATAATTTGCAATCCAGAAACAGATTTTTCTTTTATATTCAGTTTTGCTTTGTCTCAGGAACCAGAGCCTAAAGATGAAACTCTACACTAGAGCCACCAATTTTTTCAATCAATCAGTTATTTGAGCAAGAATCTCAGTTCAGAGTTCATGGACTCCTTGTCTTTCAGTGACAGCATTTGCAGACCCTCCTATTCTGCCCAATTATAAGACAATCCACCTTATAGAAAAGAACAAACTCACCTGAGCGCTCTCACTCAAAGCCTGTTTTCTGAGAGTCGAGAGACTTATCTGTGCTCTTGCTCAGCTCCCCATATCCCATTCCCCTCCCAACCCAACAGCTGCTGTGATGCAGCTACATGTTGTAAGGAAAAAACCTGAAGGGTTCTAAAATAAATCACATTTAAATTCATATTAAACAAACATCCTTGGTGATGAGGCACTACTAGCCTGATCCTGAAAAGGGGAGATGGCTTAAGTGTGGCAAATAAGGTCTCAGGAAATTCAAAGCCTTCTTTGCTAATTCAGATCTAATATGCTACATGAAACATCATCTTGAGTAGGTCAAAGAGATATAGAAGGAAAAAAAAAAAACAGCTGATATCAGCAACAAGAGCTACTTTAAGGAATCATGTGGAGAAGAGCCCTGATAATCCAAGGGAGGCTCTTTTGTTGATAGCATGTCTGACTACGGTCCTTCTCACTGCAAAGAGCTTTGGATGCTCTGAAGGACACTTCAGACAAAATTAAACAAAACTTGCATAAATTCTTCCCTTAACGCTATCAGATCCCACTGTTCATAGGGTAGTCTCACTCCTTCCCACTTCTGAAGTGCTGTCTGCAATGAAGTTGGTGGAGGAGGAGGAAGAAGGAGTATGATTCTTCAGGTCAGTGGGTTTCTTTCTGAAGAGGCCCTATGGATGTTGTTGACTAGCTCCTTTTCCACATTTGGCGGTGTGGACGCACTTATCTAACTTTAGCCATCTAAGGGACACAGTTTGGGATTGTAGTTGCCCATAGAGGTCCCCTGTGCCTTTTACCTCACCACAACAGAAAACAGCGTACCCTCGAATAACCACCTACCTAACGATATTGTCACATTGTCCAAAGCACCTCACTGTTTGGAGAACTTATGTCTGCTGGCAATGGAGAAGTTAATTCTGACAAGCTACAGCATCACAAATTTCCACAGGAGAGAAAGAGGAGGGTTGGAAACACTGAAGTTGCTGTGAACTTCATGGCTTATTCCACTGTTAGGGTCGGAGAGCTATACATAAAGCCACAAACACAGAAACACAAGCACTGATCCAGCATTTCCCAAAGCGGTCACAACACAAGGTGAAGAGAAGCAATTTACTGTTCTGCCTCTCCTTGCTCTTCACCAGGATGAACGCAATCTCTCAAGCACTGAAAGCCAAGAACATATGCATGCGTGCAATCAAACATGATGCTCGCTCACGTGATCCTTCTTCTGCTGCCTTGACCAAGCTGGATTTTTTCGTCTCCTTCAGGTTTGCATTGCTGTCCTGACTCAACAGGCTGAGAGATGAGCCATCCAGGCTGTTTCGCTTGCCATCATAGCTCTAGTTGGAAGGCATGTATGGGAGGGTAATGAGGTTGAGTGCTCAAGTGTTGCCAGCTGTTCCCATGTGCCTCCAAGAACAACATGAGAAGAAATCCCTGTAGTTCCCCAGGTAGCTTTTTGCTCAGTGCATCTCAAATAAATGTGACTTGTAATTTATTGCAGGTCATTAATTTACTTCATTGGTAAACTTGACAGGCCATTTTGGATGTGTGTTATAATAAAAGAAAATATAATGGACCTAATGGACTTTAATAGTGTGTTGTGACTTTTCTCTGCTACCTGTGTGAGCAATATCCACAAAAAATTCAGATGGATGTGATGGTGCCAGATTTGCTTATCAGGGCACACACTGTGGTGTCAGACTAATTGACCTGGTACAGGTCAAAGAGCGTATGAAGGGGAGTACTGCAAAGCTGAATGATATGAAACATCTATTGTATTTGAGGACTTAGTGCAGATGTGTTCAGTGTCATTGTCCAATAAATGTGAGGCTCTTACCAAACAGTCACATAATTTAAAAACCCCCAAAACTATTAGTGTAAAAAATATAGAAGCTTAGCTATAAGAAAACTTATATTAACTAGAAAGCTGCTTAAGGCCTAGAACTGTTTTAAAGACTATAATCGTGGGAAAGGGGTTTCTAATCAAGGTAATAGGTAATGAAGCTAACTGACCATGGCAATGTACAATGCTGCTACGTTCCTTGTACAGTCCATACCCAACCGGACAATAGGCCCGGGAATATTAATCTTATGAAGTAAGTTGTAATGGACAAGTGTATCCACAGCAAGGATACTGCGCATGCCTGCAAGAAGAGGGTCATCCAGCGAACACGGGTGCGAGACCACTGATGACCACCAGAGACCCCTGAGGACCACCGACTGAAATCACTGAGCATGCGTGATGGGGAGGAGAATATGGAAATAGATTCCAAGAAATGATTATCATAGGACTGCCTTTTCTGAGGAAGATGATGAATATGTATGTTTTGATCCTACATAACCTGTGTGTTGGTGATCACCTGGCATGCACGTTTGGTGGAGCTGTTTCCCCCATGCATCCAGCGCTGCAATAAAGCAAACCTAGGGTAACTCACGTCTGGTAGAATTTCTTTAACAGGTGGCGACCCAGATGGGACCCTAGGACGCAAGAGGAAGAAGCACCAGTTAATTCTCTGGACAAACCTGTGACCAACGCTCATTGCTGGCAAAATAGGTGAGTTCACCTAAGAGACTTGGACACGGGTGTTTCCAGACGATACTGGGAGTACTCTTGTGTTTAAACTTGCTAAAAGATTTGGTAAGAGGAAAAGAAGTAAGAAATGGGAAATGCACCCAGCATTGAAAGGGGGACGCCCCTTGCTGAGGTTTTGGAAAATTGGAATAAGGTTCATGGGGCACAGACTTTGCAAAAGAAAAGACTGATTGTGTTGTGTCAGGAGGAATGGCCATTCCTAACTCGAACTCGAGGGGGAGGACCTATGGATATTTGGCCTTCCAAGGTGTGGTGGGTTGACCCTGGCTGAGGGCCAGGTGCCCACCAGACCCACTCTATCACTCCCCTCTTTCATTAGACAGGGGAGAAAAAGTACAACGGAAAAAAAACTTACGGGTCGAGATAAGGACAGGGAGAGATCATTCTCTAATTATCATCACGAGCAAAACAGACCGAACTTAGAGAGGGAATTCATCTTATTTATTACTAAGCAAAACAGAGTAGAGGAATGAGAAATAAAACCAAATCTTAAAACACCTCCCCCCACCCCTCCCATCTTCCCGGGCTCAACTTCAGTCCCGGCTTCAACCTCCGCCCCCCACCAGCGGCACAGGGGGACGGGGAGTGGGGGTTACGGTCAGTTCATCACACTGTGTTTCTGCCGCTTCTTCATCCTCAGGGGGAGGACTCATCGTTCCCCTGCTCCAGCGTGGGGTCCCTCTCATGGGAGACAGTCCTTCACGACCTTCTCCAATGTGAGTCCTGCCCACGGGCTACAGTCCTTCATGAACTGTTCCAGCGTGGGTCTCTTCCATGGGGTGCAGACCTTCAGGAGCAGACTGCTCCAGCGTGGGGTCCCCCACGGGGTCACAAGTCCTGCCAGCAAACCTGCTCTGGCGTGGGATCCTCTCTCCACGGATCCACAGGTCCTGCCAGGAGCTTGCTCCAGCACGGGCTTCCCACGAGGTCACAGCCTCCTTCAGGTGTCTCCACCTGCTCCGGCGTGGGATCCTCCACGGGCTGCAGGTGGAATCTCTGCTCCCCCTCATCCTTCCTCCATGGGCTGCAGGGGGACAGCCTGCCTCACCATGGTCTTCACCACGGGCTGCAGGGGAATCTTGCTCCGGCACCTGGAGCACCTCCTCCCCCTCCTTCTTCACTGACCTTGGTGTCTGCAGATGTTCTTACATCTTCTCACTCCTCTCTCCAGCTGCAAAAGCTCTCTCTAACTGTTTTTTCTCTTTCTTAAATATGTTATCACAGAGGCGCTGATTGGCTTGGCCTTGGCCAGCGGCGGATCCGTCTTGGAGCCGGCTGGCATTGGCTCTGTCAGACACAGGGGAAGCTTCTAGCAGCTTCTCACAGAAGCCACCCCTGTAGCCCCCCCTGCTACCAAAACCTTGCCATGCAAAACCAACACACAAGGGAACTTTTAAGCCCCATAAGTTAAAGTTTTTAAGGACTATTTTAGAAGATACTGCAAGTCAAAATATTGATTATTGGTATATTTGGTATGATTGGTCTTGTCAAAGACGTAAGCCATCTAAACCATGGGTAAGCCCACTTCCCTCTGCCCCTGAGGCCGAGGAAACTGACCTTCCCCAAGCAGGGATGTTTCCCATGAAATTGGATTACATCCCAAATCCCAGAGCAGGACCAGGAGCTCCTCCTGATGTCAATGCAGTGACTGCTGTGATGCGCCACAAACCTTGGAAACAAGGTGATTTGATTATGTGAGAAAGCAAAATGCCAAGATTAAGAGATGATGCAGAAAAATGTGCACAAATGCTCTCTGGAATAGTCACTGATTACACACCTAATTGGAGTGACATGAAAACTTTGTTGAGAGAACTATTCCAGATGGATGAGCAAGATAAAATTTTTCAAAAGGACCGAGAACACTGAGGATGGTGGATCAGGCTGCTAATATTGAAGTGGCTCAGATGATGGACTTGGATTGGCTACATAAGGGTGAATTGTTTATAGCTCGGTGGGCCCATGACACCTCAGGCCATCAAGGAAGAGATGCGACGTATAGATGGGCTCATGATCGAGGGGTGGACTTGAGCATGGACGCTATCTCACAGGTCATCCATCAATGTGAAACATGCACTGCAATCAAGCAAGCCAAGCAGTTAAAGCTTCTCTGGTATGGAGGATGATGACTGAAATATTGAGGCCTGGCAGACTGAGGCCTGGCAGATTGATTACATCACACAAGGCAAGCACCGTGTACTTAGAATGGTGGAAGCAACCACTAGATGGCTGGGAACATATCCTGTGCCCCATGCCACCATCTGCAATACTATCCTGGGCCTTGAAAAGCAAGTCCTGTGGTGACGTGGCACCCCAGAGAGAATTGAGTCAGACAATGGGACTCATTTCTTAACCTCATAGACACCTGGGCCAAAGAGCATGGCATTGAGTGGGTGTATCACATCCCCTACCATGCACCAGCCTCTGGGGAAATCAAACAATACAATGGACTGCTAAATACTACCCTGAGAGCAATGGGTGGTGGGACCCTCAAACACTGGGACACACATTTAGCAAAGGCCACCTGGCTAGTTAACACTAGGGGATCTGCCAATCGAGCTGGCCCTGCCCAATTGAATTTTCCATGCCCAGTAGAAGGGGATAAAGTTCCTGTAGTGCGCATGAAGAATATGTTGGGGAAGACAGTTTGGGTTATCCCTGCTTCAGGCAAAGGCAAACCCATCTGTGGGATTGCTTTTGCTCAGGGACCCAGGTGCACTTGGTGGGTGATGTGGAAGGATGGGGAAGTCTGGTGTGTACCCCAAGGTGATCTGATTTTGGGTGAGAATAGCCAATAAATTAAATTGTATGATGTTAATTTTTAAATAACCTTGCCATTGTATGTCATCATTGCTACAATTGCTATATGCTGTATCAATGGTATTACCGTAAGAATCACCCAAATTAATGAAGGATGGACTTTGATGAAACTGAACAAAGTGCCACGATGATGGAATTAGAACTGACTTCAACACCTGATGCCCAGCAACTTCCTTGAAAAGTCAACATCTTCAACATGCAGACTGCGAGCCTGGACCACACCAGATACACCAGCTGCAAGCTCCAGATGCAGCATGCAACAATCCAACAGCACACACCATCTCTCCTGCCCTGAGAGACTGTTATGACAGATGGGGCCCAAAGTCATGGACTAAATGAACTCAACAGACATTTTAGAGGGATGGCCCATAGACTAAGGGAATGATATCTGTGTATGCATATATATATCTCTCTCAAAGATGAGGAAAGTTGTAGTTGATTGGAAGTGTAGGATCTGGGCATGACGTAGATGGTATAGAATAAGGGGTGGATAATGTCCTGGTTCTGGCAAGGATAGAGTTAATTTCACAAGGAGCCAGGACAGGTGAGCCAAGCTGGCCAGGGGCTATTCCATACCATGTGGTCATGCTCACCATAAAAGGGGGCTAGTCGGGAAGGGGCAGCTGGGTGTTGCTCCAGGATGGTCTGAGTGTGGGCTGGTTGTGGGGTGGGGTCAGTAAATTGCCTTGTGTTATCACCCATTGTGTATATTCTGTTAAGTACTGTTGTTGTTGTTTCCCTCTCCCTTTGCTGTCCCAGTAAACTGTCCTTATCCAAACTCACAAGTTTCATCTTTGTCTTCCTATTCTCCCCATCCCACAGGGGGGAGGGGTGAGGGAGCAGCCATGTGGTGCTCAGCTGCTGGCTGGGGTTCAACCATGACACTCTTCCTTGCTGCAGCTTCCTCCAGTACTGCTGTTTAACCCCAGGCTTGCGATGTTTAACTCCATAAGGTGGTTTGGAGCATGACTTGTAGAAAATTGTGTCAAACATAACAGGCAGCACTTTAGACAATTTAAAATAGTTTACTTTCAAGTGTTATTTGTGCTGTACAAACAAAATACAGCACCTAATGCCTGGCCACACTGCTACTTCTGCCTCCTCATTTCTGCACTGGCTGTCTGATCACATAACCTGTATTATCTCACCTTATGCTGAATGGATGAACAGTGCTTATCTCCCCACCTATGGTCTGGGAAGAGAAGGCTTTCCAGAACGATGCTTCAGCGCTGAAATTCTTTCCTTGCCATAGAGCTCCCATTTCAGTCACATCTCTCACTGAAGCTTTTAACTGCTCCTAAAGGTTGATCATGTTGGCTGTACATGCTTTTGATATGAACACTGTTCATTTGGTAATAGGATATCTAGGGACTTGAATGCCTGCACAGTGGGACGTAATGTGCACTTAATGCAAGAGTTAATTGTATCATTGTCACCGAAATCCGGGAATAAACCTCATAACACCAATGTAGTGTTAAAAGGCAGGCATTCTTTATTGCAGCGCTGGATGCACGGGGGATAGCTCCACCCGACGTGCATGCCAGGTGATCACCAACACACAGGTTATGTAGGATCAAAACATACATATTCATCATCTTTCTCAGAAAAGGCAGTCCTATGATAATCATTTCTTAGAATCCATTTCCATATTCTCCTCCCCGTCACGCATGCTCAGTGATTTGAGTCGGTGGTCCTCAAGGGTCTCTGGTGGTCGTCAGTGGTCTTGCACCCGTGTTCGCTGGATGACCCTCTTCTTGCGGGCATGTGCAGTACCCTTGTTGTAGGTGCACCTGTCCATAGCAACTTACTTCATAAGATTAATATCTCCAAACCTATTGTTCAGTTTGGTAGGGACTGTTCATGGAACAGAGCAGCACTGTACCTTGCCATGGTCAGTTAGCTTCATTACCTATTACCTTGGTTACAAACTAATTATCTCAACCTGATTCTATAGTTTCTGTTTCACGGCCCCTATCCCACAGTTACATCATTATTGTTAATCACGATGTCATTGCCACAGTTTTTATTGGAGTTTCCTTGTTAGTGATTGCATTAATCACTAAGTGACGTGAAGTGCACTGTTTTATGTTACCCACAGTAAAATCCTCTTGTAGCTCCAAACAGAATTTGATTCATTAGAATCTGAGTCTGGCCCTAAGCTAGAGGCAGGGTATGATAATGTGCTAAAAGTCAGTGCTTTGCCCTTCTCCAGGTTGTAACAAATGAAATATAATTATCAGATATATTTGGCATGCCAATGTAACCATGGGATAGGGACTATGGTCTATGAGAAATCAGTTTAAGATTACCAGATAATGAAGCTAATTAACCAAGGCAAGGTACAATGCTGCTATGTTCCTTGTACAGTCCCTACCCAACCGGACAATAGGTTCGGGGACATCAATCTTATGAAGTAAGTTGCTATGGACAGGTGCATCCACAGCAAGGATACTGTGCATGCCTGCATGAAGGGGGTCATCCAGCGGACACGGGTGCAAGACCACTGACGACCACCAGAGACCCTTGAGGACCACCGACTCAAATCACTGAGCATGCGTGACGGGGAGGAGAACATGGAAATGGATTCCAAGAAATGATTATCATAGAATCACCTTTTCTCAGAAATATAATGAATATGTATATTTTGATCCTACATAACCTGTGTGTTGGTGATTACCTGGCATGCACGTTGGGTGGAGCTATCCCCCGTGCATCCAGCGCTGCAATAAAGAATGCCTGCCTTTTAACACTACATTGGTGTTACGAGGTTTATTCCCGGATTTCGGTGACAGTTTTTGGCAACCCAGATGGGACTCCGCTTTTGAACCTCGACGGATCCGTGGGATCGCAGGACCTCCAGCCGGCACGGGGGAATTCTCGGGGAGAACCTCTGATCCCCGGACCGAAGAGCTTTGAGCAAGGCCCCTGGGAGAGGTAAAGGCATTCTTATTTGATTTAAATATTTGCTCTTTTGAATATTTGCTCTTACCATCGTGGCGGGACAGGCCTGCACCAAGAGCACAAGTTGAAGGCCTCATTCAAGGAGCCCCGTGGCTCTCATCACCGTGGCGGGACAGGCCCGCATCAGGGGCGCACGGAAGGCCTGCTCGTAAGGCACGGTGAAAGCTGCGCAGAGTTGGGCTAGGGAGACGTCTCAGGTAAAAGTCTCTGCTAGGCGAAAGCCTGTGGAGCAGGGCCCACAGGGGAGGGGAAGCCTCCAAGGTTGAGATTTCTCTTACCACCGTGGCGGGACAGGCCCGCACGGAGAGAAATCCCTGAGGGAGCTCTAACACAGGTTGGGGTCCCTCTGACTAGTGCTTGTGATAGTGCACAATCACAACCACTAAGTCCCTGGGAGATGGGTACTTTTCTGAGTAAGAAACCAATCCCACGAAAAACACCACTGGGATGTATTTTGGAACATTGGAAAGATCTGGGAAGAATTGATCCTTTGACTCGGAAACAATTGGCTGAATATTGTAATCACTGGTGGCCACTGTCTACTTTAGAGAGTGGGGAAAAGTGGCCGGAAAATGGGACGTTGCAGTATAACACAATTTTGCAATTGATGCTGTTATGTAAGAGGGAAGGTAAATGGAATGAAATGGCATATGTGGATTTGTTTTTCACACTGCGAAATCATCCGGAATGGCAAAGGCAATGTGAATTGGTTTCACCTAGTTCTGCGATAATGGCATTAAAGGGGCAGGAACCTGATAAAGGTTTAAAAAAAGGATGTTCAGCTTGCGATATTGGCAAACGGTGTCTTAAATGTGAAGTTGAGGATGATGATGTTGAATTACTGGTTGCACCCCGCAGAAGGTTAGGAAACGATCAAGGGGATCAAAATCTGGGGGCCAATGCTTCCGCCCCCCCCCGTGGAAGGGGAGGCGGAAGGATTCAGCCCAATTGCCGGAAGGACAAGAGGGAGACGGGGAGGAGACGGATTAACTCCCCTCCAGGCCCCTCTTTGACAGGCAGTCGGCAATGAGGGTCCAGTAATGGTAAAAGTTCCCTTCTCAATAACTGATTTAAGAGCATGGAAAGAAACTGCAGGCACCTATCGGGATGATCCCGAAAGAGTTGCCAAAGTAGTAGAAACAATAATCAGAACCCAAAACCCCGATTGGGAGGATTTGCAAGTAATATTGGATACTTTGTTGGAAGACACTGAAAAGAAAATGGTATTAAATACAGCCAGAAAAGAGGTAGAAAGAGCCCATGCTAATGGGAATATACAAGGGACAGTGGACCAGAATTTCCCATCCACAAACCCTGAGTGGGACCCTAATCAGACGGGACCCAGAGGAATGTTAACCAGGTACCAGAAGTGGATTTTATTTGGTGTTAGACATGCAATGCCAAAAGCAATTAATTGGTCTAAACTTTATGAGGTAAGACAGGAATTAAATGAGTCCCCTTCAGCCTTTATGGAAAGACTGAAGGTGACTGCCAGAAAATATGCTAATTTGGATCCAGAGAAACCGGAGGAAGCTATACAATTGGCCTCTATATTTATGGGACAATCAGCCCCAGACATTAGAAAAAAGCTTCAGAAATTGGAAGGGGCTGAATCCAGAGACTTAGGTAAAATGCTTGAAATAGCCTGGACTGTATATAACAACAGAAAAAAAGAAAAAGAAGTCAGACAAATGCAAAGGGATGGGAAAATTCTGGCCATTCTGACTGAGAATAATGAAGGAGGCATGGGAAAAGGACGAGGAATGAATGTTGTTGATCGGGGGCTCGGAAGGAGAAGGGTGGTCTCCAGATTAGCAGGAGACCAATGTGCTATCTGCAAGGAACGTGGGCATTGGAGAAGAGACTGCCCTAAAGCTGGGGGATTAGATCCAACATTCCAGGCTGTTAAATTGATGACTTTGGATAATGAATCATGAAGGGGACCGGGGGAATCAACCCTAGCTGAGCCCCTGGTTACATTAAGGCTAGGGAATGAAGAAATGGAGTTTCTAGTAGATACAGGGGCTACATATTCAGTATTGAATACATGTAAGGCAAAACTCAGCCATAAATCAGCAGAGGGTGTTGGTGCGACAGGGCAGAAAGAGAAACGGCCCTTTCCTGAAACCATTAAAATTTAAGTTGGGAAAACAGTGGGTAACACATCAATTTTTATACATGCCTGAATGTCCATTGTCTTTATTGGGACAAGATTTATTAAGCAAATTAGATGCACAAATAATTTTTAAAAATGGAGACATTAGATTACTAATACCAGAATCAAAAGCCATAGAGGCGAGAGTGTTTATGTTACAGGATTCCTCCAAGGAGGGACAGATTCCAGAAGTGGTGGACAATGCAGTTATTCCTTTGGTATGGGCAAGTGAAGTTCCAGGACGATCCAAACTGGCAGAACCGGTAAAGGTGACTTTAAAACCTGGGGCTGCCAAGCTGGTAAGACAAAAACAGTATCCTATTAAGTGGGAGGCTCGAAAGGGATTAGAGGGATTAATTACAAAACTTTTAGAGTATGGGCTGTTAGTAGAATGTGAATCAGAATACAATACCCCTATATTGCCAGTAAGGAAATCAGGAGGCAAGGAATACCGATTGGTTCAGGATCTGAGGGCCATAAATCAGATAGTTCAAGATATACACCCAGTAGTGGCCAATCCATATATCTTGTTGACATCTTTGAAGGAGGAACATAAATGGTTTACTGTGCTGGATTTAAAGGATGCCTTCTTTTGCATACCTCTGGATACAAAAAGTCAAAGCATATTTGCTTTTGAATGGGAAAGTCCTGCTACAGGACGAAAGACGCAACTAACGTGGACTGTGTTTCCACAAGGATTTAAAAATAGCCCTACAATATTTGGAAATCAGTTCGCAAAAGAGTTAGAAATGCGGAAGAAACAGAATCAAGGAGAGGGTATATTATTACAGTATGTGGATGATATCCTGACAGCAGCAGAAAGCAAAGAAACATGTTTTGAAATGACCATCAGTTTATTGAATTTCCTGGGCCAAGGAGGATACAGAGTTTCCAGAAACAAGGCTCAAATAGGGAAAGAAGCAGTGATTTATTTGGGATTTGAGATATCTCAAGGACAGAGACAACTGGGAAACGAAAGAAAAGAACCCATTTGTCAGATCCCCGAACCTAACAGTCCAAAGGAACTGAGAGCCCTTCTGGGAATAATTGGGTGGTGTCGACTCTGGATTCTAAACTATGGACTGCATGTGAAACCCCTATATGAAGCCCTGAAGGAATCCAAAGACCAATACTTGGCTTGGACACCTGAATGCCATAAATCATTTAAAGAACTCAAAAAGGCATTAATGATGGCCCCTGCATTGGGTTTACCTGATCTAACCAAACCTTTTGAGCTGTTTGTGCACGAAAGGCAACATCTGGCCCTTGGAGTGCTGGCGCAACGGCTGGGATCTTGGAAGCGACTGGTGGGGTACTTCTCCAAACAACTTGACACCGTGAGTAAAGGATGGCCGGGATGTTTGCGTGCCGTGGCAGCAATGGTGCTGCTGATTCAGGAAGCTCGAAAATTGACTATAGGCCAAAAGATAGTGGTATATGTACCGCATATGGTAATAACTGTCTTAGAACAAAAGGGGGGTCACTGGTTATCCCCTAGCAGAATGTTGAAATACCAGGTTGTCCTATTGGAACAAGATGATGTGGAATTAAAAAAACCACAGCAATTGTAAATCCGGCAATGTTCCTGTCAACAGAAAATCCTACTGAGAAATTGGAACGTGATTGCCTGCTAACCATTAAACAAGTTTATTCCAGCAGACCGGACCTGAAGGACGAACCTTTGAAGGATCCTGATCTGGAGCTGTTTGCGGATGGAAGCAGTTTTGTGCAAGAAGGGAGGCGAATGGCCGGGTATGCTGTTGTCACCACTGACAAGGTATTGGAGTCAGGGACATTACCTACAAATACATCAGAGCAGAAAGCAGAATAGGTGGTGCTAAAGCAGGCTTTACGGATGGCAGAAGGGAAAAGAGTAAACATATGGACGGATTCCAAATACGCATTTGGTGTGATCCATGCTCATGGAGCCATCTGGAAAGAAAGAGGGCTGTTATCAGCCCAAGGATCACCTATAAGACATAAGGAGGAAATTCTTCAACTCCTACAAGATGTGCAAAAACCAAAGGAAGTGGCCATAATGCATTGCAAGGCTCATCAATTTGGTCAGACGGCTGTAAATGTAGGTAATCGGTTGGCGGATAAAGCTGTGAAGGAGGCTGCAGAACGAGGTATCCTTGCACTAGTACCAGTAAAACAGGTAAAAATTCCAAATGTAAAAGCAAGATACAGTAAACTAGATGAACAATTGGCAGAGCGTTTAAAGGCATCTCAGAATACGGAAGGATGGTGGGTAACACCAGAAAATCAGGTAATAGTGACCCCACAAGTTATGACAGAACTTGCAAAAGAGCAACATGAGCAGACACACTGGGGTGTGGATGCTATGGTTACAAGTTTGAGAACATCTGTAGTGTGTGTAGGAATGACAGGAATAATTAAATCAATAATAGCTAAGTGTCCAATTTGTCTTAAAAGAAACCAGAGGAAAGCACCTTTAGGAGTAACAAAGCAGGGTAATCCCCCAGGAGATTATTGTCGCACCAACAAAGCAAGAGAAGTGGTTAAAATATTGTTAAAGGAAATAATACCAAGGTTTGGGGTACCATTAGGCATGTCTTCTGATAGAGGACCACATTTTGTAGCAGAAATAGTCCAAGAAGTAAGTAAAATCCTAGGGATAAGTTGGGATTTGCATACTCCCTGGAGACCGCAATCAAGTGGGAAAATTGAGAGAATGAACCAGACCTTGAAAAGACAAATGAGTAAAATTTGCCAAGAAGCATCTTTGAAATGGCCACAGGCCTTGCCATTAGCTCTTTTAAGAACAAGAATCCAACCAAGGTCTAGAGATGGTGTAAGTCCATATGAAATACTGTATGGCAAACCTTACCAAACTCCCCTAATCCCAGGGGATATGAGGGTAACAGGAGAAACAGATTTGAAAACATATTTGATTTCCTTAGGAAAGACCCTTGAGGCACTTAGAAGATACATTGTGCTGACCAGGCCGCTTGCTCTGGATACACCTGTACATCAATACCAGCCGGGTGACTTTGTGTATATAAGGACATGGAACTCTGAACCACTCCAAGAGAAGTGGAAAGGACCTTTTCAGGTATTGTTGACAACTTATACTGCAATCAAGATAGAAGGAGTGGAACCGTGGATCCACTATACCCGGGTGAAGGCGGCACCATCAGATCAGTGGACATCTACACAAGAGGGACTTTTGAAGCTTAGACTTCAAAGAAAGATTTAATGCAGTGTAATTGGGAGAATAATTGTATTAAATTGATACTTTTGGGGTTTTTATTGGGTATCCTTTCAGGAGTTTTTGTAGTATGTTGTCGACTTTTCTCCTTTTTTTCTTCTCTTCAGAGGAACCGTGAATCTGAGACTATACTTTTAGAAACAATAAGATAGGACGTTGATTGTTAGAAGATGAGAATAACGGTGTTAGTGAGTGTTTTCTTTTTAATGGGGATGGTATTAGAGAGTAATTTGATTTTACAATTAATTCAAGGGTTTGCAAAAGTGCAAAATTTAACATCTGTAACAGCTTGCCTACCAACCCCAAGATCTGCTAGGGACCCAATTCCTTGGGGAATATTGACCATGAATCTAACTGCAGCATAGAAAAATATGTGGAAGGAAAAAATTAACAAATTGCCTTGGATAGGTCCGGAAGGAAATTACACTTTGAATTTTGAAAGGAATAATGAAACAATTTCCAAATGTAACATAACTTTACCCGCGACCCCATGGGCAAAGGAAATAATCTACCGACCATCTGGGGATCCCTGTACCAATATACCCTGGGGATGCCAAATTATGAGAACATGGAAACAACCCCAAAGAGGCACCTGGGATCATATCCAAAAGATAGAATGGTGCATAGAGTTTAGTGGGAGGCCTGGATCTCCAAAAACCCCTTCCCGAGCAAGGACAATTTATGATAATGTTGAACAAATGAGACAAAGGGAACGAGATGCTCACCCGAAGTGGAACTGTTCAAAAGTATATGATTGTGAGACAACCGATGCTGAGATCCAGCGACTTTACCCAATCGCGAAGGCTCTAAGGTGGGGGTGTACATGCAGAAATTATAGCAATGACTTAAATGACACCTGGTCCCATTTAAAAGATGCAAGAAGGGTGTGGCCTGGAATAGATTGCATTAGGGGACAAATAGAAAGTCTGGGGTTAACGGTATGGGTAAGCAGTGATGGAAAATGGAATACTCATATGCCGATAAAAAGTCGGAATAAGCGGTGGACTTTGGGACTGTTAACATTATGTCCCCTTTGGAGGAAATCTCCATTACGACCCTCATGGTGGACCCGAATTAAAAGGGAGGATGACTCTTGGCAATCTCCTAGTACTGGGACTAAAGTAGGATGGGTATTAGAGTCTATTTTTTTACCTGGAATATCAGCCTTACAAAATAAATTAATCTTGCATAGTCTTTCGATACAAGTAGAAATTTTAGCAAATGCCACGCAAACAGGATTAGGTGAGTTAAATACTCAATTACAAGCCACTAGCAAGATGGCATTACAGAACAGATTAGCTTTGGATCTTTTATTACTCAAAGAACATAGGGTCTTTGGATATCTAGGGCTCACTAATGATACATGTTGTGTGCATGTACCAAATGTGACAGAAGATCTTAATCAACAATTGGCCAGAATAAAACAAGTGGCCCAAAGTAGTAGGGAATTACGAATTGGATTAGAGAATTCATGTTTAAATAAGATTCTACATGGACTGGGATTTTCCTTAACCGGATGGTTGGCAAGCCTTTTGCAGAGTCTTATTATAATTGTGGTTATGATAGTAATTTTTTGTATTATAATTAGTTGTGTTAAACGTATGATTTTGAAGCAGGTGTGAAAAACATGTTGAATGGAAGTATTGAAAAGTATTTCAAAAGTATTCCCCAAGTATTTCAAAACTTCCAAAGGGGGGAAATGTAATTGTGGGATAGGGGCTATGGTCTATGAGAAATCAGTTTAAGATTACCAGATAATGAAGCTAATTAACCAAGGCAAGGTACAATGCTGCTATGTTCCATGAACAGTCCCTACCAAACTGAACAATAGGTTTGGAGATATTAATCTTATGAAGTAAGTTGCTATGGACAGGTGCACCTACAACAAGGATACTGCGCATGCCTGCATGAAGGGGGTCACCCAGCGAACACGAGTGCAAGACCACTGACGACCACCAGAGACCCTTGAGGACCACTGACTCAAATCACTGAGCATGCGTGACGGGGAGGAGAACATGGAAATGGATTCTAAGAAGTGATTATCATAGGACTGCCTTTTCTCAGAAATATAATGAATATGTATATTTTGATTCTATATAACCTGTGTGTTGGTGATTACCTGGCATGCACGTTGGGTGGAGCTATCCCCCGTGCATCCAGTGCTGCAATCAAGAATGCCTGCCTTTTAACACTACATTGGTGTTACGAGGTTTATTCCCGGATTTCGGTGACACCAAGACAGAGCTTTATTGGCGTGCAACAATCCTAGTTTCCTACCCAGGTGCTTTCAATTTAATTTGAAAAGTTACTGACCTAATTTTTCTTTTGCAGCATTACAGACACATCTATATGTATCTTAGCAGTCTAATAAGGTGGCACAGCTTTTAGAAGCATTGGCAGCATATTGCTGTCCTGTGGCAGGTCATAATATCCTGCGGCTGATCAGTGGCATCATGCAGTTCTCTGCTTTCTTCTTTTTTCCCATGCCGTAATCAAAATATCATCAGAATTGTAAATCTCTCAATTTTTAAGTTGTTCATGGCTTTCCTCCCTTCTTCCACCTTCCCAGGTTTCTCACTGTCTGTCCTTCAAAGCTGCTGTAATGACTGCAGAGCCATACAGCCCTGAGCCCCTTTCTGGGCTAATGGAAGAGCACCCAACATGGAGTTCTTGGGAGCTTCCCAGAATGCTCAGTCAACTGTAGGTGTAGAAAGAGGCAGCCCGGGAATCTTTTCTCCTTTGGTTTCCATACCCTCTTCATCTTCCCTAGCCTATGACCAATATCTCCAAAAACAGTGTCATCTTGTTCATTAACCTAATGAAGCTGTACAAAGCAAGGGTTAGTCAATACACAGATAGAGGCTCTGATAATAAAGGACTGGCAAAAAGGTGATAATGAGAAACAATCAAAGGGTATTGGCTTGTGAAGAGGCTCGTACAGGAGGATAGAAGCTTGAGCATGAGGAGGAAGGTTCAAGGCAGACCTTTGAGTTGACTGTGAAGCAAAAAGAGTAAAACATATCCTGGAAATTTTGGAGGAGGAAGCAAGATGAGAAGTAGGTTCACCATGACTGAGCAAGCCATGTTTACACCAACACTTGATATTAGAAGTCACTTCAGGAGGGGGCAGATCTGAGCATTGAGGTGGAGGTGAAAGCTGACATCCCTTCAGAATAAGGGGAGAAAGGACAAGACAGAGTAGAGAGTCCAGGTGCTCCCAAACACAGCTACTGCTCCAATTCTGAACTGGTTCTGAAGAGGTGATTTTCTTCTGAACTTCCCTGCAGTCAGACTCATTCCTGTTCCTACAGCCAGCATCTGAAAGCAGGGCCAAGGAACAGTTTCATATGTGGACAAGATCAAGATGACCTGTTTGCCTGCACTGCCTTAATCCTCTTGACATGAGCAACCAAAAGTCCTAGGACTTAACTTGATGATTTTATATGAGTGATTGAGGGACTTGTACTGACAGGCATTTTGCTTGTCTTAATTGTCCTGGATCCCTGCATTTATTCTTCCAGAATTAAGGGACTGATTAAACTATTTCTTGTCCATGTTTAGCAACGATACTTTTTATTTTAAAATGGTACTCCCGCTTCCCACTTCCTTCCCTGTGATTGTTCAAAACAAAACTACACATGAAAATATGAAGCTTTGGTCTCTCATGTCACTCAAAACCACCATTATCTAAGTTAGCCTTGGGTACTCTGGGATGTCCAGCAACAGTGGTGCAGCGCAGCACAGGGACATCTGCTCAGCCCTGTAATTCTTTAGCTGTATTTGCACAGCAATGGGTACAAACTCAGGAATTTTCTCTCTCAGTCCAGCAAGCAAGTCATAACGTTGCCTCCAAACCCAGCAGGCAGATTGCTCCTTCACACAAAAGATAAAGAGTAGCAAAGACCTCCAAAAGGTTGAGGAGCAACATCACTGCTTTGCTCCTGTCCACTGCCAGGAGGAAATAACTATTCTAGTCAAAAGGTACAATGGGAACAGGTTTTTTTTAAAAGCAATGATTGCAGAGTCTTATAATCAACATTTGAAGAATAAAACATGGTAATACATGTTTGTTGTCCCCAGATCCCCAAGCTCTAGCAAGTTCATTAGTGTACATTGTTCTTTAGGGAATCATTTTTCACTGTTAATCACACTTTGCATACAGAAGATGCACTTTGGGAAATGGAAGCGGCTGCTAATGGAAAGGTAATACAGAGTGCTGGGATTCACAGACTACCTTTCCATTTGGCAACAGTCCCTGAATCGCCACACCGTACAAATGCCATCCAGAGTTCAGTCCTCCACCCTTGTGTCCTATGCGAATCTTTTCAATAATGTCACCAACATCCTCCAGCTACAGAAAAAAAAAAGAAAGAAAAAAAAGAAAAAGAGAAAGATTATGACATGAACAACAGGTGACTTTTGAGACACTACGTTTTCAGCTTATTTCCTATTTTTCCAATCTGTATGAAGGGGATCAGGCCGAGCCAGCATGGGTTCATGAAAAGCAGGTCCTGCTTGACCAACCTGATCTCCTTCTATGACCTGGTGACCCTCCTAGTGGATGAGGGAAAGACTGTGGATGTTGTCTACCTGGACTTTAGTAAAGCCTTCGATACTGTCTCCCACAGCATTCTCCTACAGAAGCTGGCAGCTCATGGCTTAGACAGGTGCACTCTTTGCTGGGTAAAAAACTGGCTGGAAGGCCGAGCCCAGAGAGCTGTGGTAAACAGAGTTAAATCCAGTTGGTGGCCGGTCACAAGCGGTGTTCCCCAGGGCTCAGTCTTGGGGTCAGTCTTGTTTAATATCTTTATCAGTGATCTGGATGAGGGGATCGAGTGCACCCTCAGTAAGTTTGCAGATGACACCAAATTGAACGGGAGTGTCGATCTGCTTGAGGGCAGGAAGGCTCTGCAGAGGGATCTGGACAGGCTGGATTGATGGGCCGAGGCCAACTGTATGAGGTTTAACAAGGCCAAGTGCCAGGTCCTGCACTTGGGTCACAACAACCCCAGGCAACACTACAGGCTTGGGGAAGAGTGGCTGGAAAGCTGCCCAGCAGAAAAGGACCTGGGGGTCCTGGTTGACAGCTGGCTGAACATGAGCCAGCAGTGTGCCCAGGTGGCCAAGAAGGCCAACAGCATCCTGGCGTGCATCAGGAATAGTGTGGCCAGCAGGAGTAGGGCAGTGATTGTGCCCCTGTACTCAGCTCTGGTGAGGCCACACCTTGAATACTGTGTTCACTTTTGGGCCCCTCAGTACAAGAAGGACATTGAGGTGCTGGAGTGTGTCCAGAGAAGGGCAACAAAGCTGGTGAAGGGACTGGAGCACAAGTCTGATGAGGAGCGGCTGAGGGAACTGGGGTTGTTTAGCCTGGAGAAGAGGAGGCTGAGGGGAGATCTTATCGCTCTCTACAACTACCTGAAAGGAGATTATAGCGAGGTGAGTGTTGGTCTCTTCTCCCAAGTAACTAGTGATAAGACAAGAGGAAATGGCCTCAAGTTGCATCAGGGGAGGTTTAGATTGGATGTTGGGAAAAATTTCTTCACTGAAAGAGTGGTCAGGCATTGGAACAGGCTGCCCAGAGAGGTGGTGGAGTCACCATCCCTGGAGGTGTTCAAAAAACATGTAGACATGGCACTTCGGGACATGGTTTAGTAGGCATGGTGGTGTTGGGTTGACGGTTGGACTTGATGATCTTAGAGGTCTTTTCCAACCTTAAGATTCTATGAGTCTAAGTCCCAGGGGAGCAAATATTAGCATTGATGCCAAATATGTCCTAACTTGCATTTTAGCTAAAGGGTTTCCCTGAACTTCTGTTCCAAAAATGGAGAGAATCTTGCTCTACACAAATTACTCACTGTATGAGATAGGCTTGGTTGCACAGCAGCAATCCTGCATCTGAGTGGGAACGAAGGTAATTTTTTAGAAATTGCAATGCTGCTGCATCTTAAATTGTTCTTTTTATATCCTTTCCTTTTTAAACACTTATGTGCACTCTTATAACACTGGAAGAATAGCTTTGAGGTCAAAGTACAATATTTACAGCCTGGCATTTTATATTATCTCTCTCCTGTTACGCCACAGAATCCCAATGCCATTCTGATTGAGCAAGTTAATGGAATCACTATCTTATGAAGTGGCTACTCTTTTTTTATGCCTCACTTTATTACTTGAGTAATTTGTTACTAGTTCATTACTTTTAAGTCACCTCCCTTCCAAAGGCTTGAACAGGACAAATGATATTTGCTCCTAAGTAATAGCTTTTGGTTATTTCAGTGCAAACTTTTGTACAGTTGGCCTTTAAAAAAACCAAGCCTGGCTGCAAACCTCCTTTGCATGTAGGAGAAGCACACTGAGCTGTCTTTCTGTCTATAGGGACTTGGAGTCTTTTCTTCTTGGAAACATGATAAAACTGAACAACTTGATTTGCACCACTGGAGACTACTCCCTTCTCTTCCCAGCTGACAGAATTGCTCCATACTTAAGAAAAGACATCAGCAATTTTAGGAGACGACTCGACTCAATAAGACTGATTGCACTACTCAAGGAGTTCACACTCTGAACAAACTGGATTTGACTTCACCAGCCTTGCCCTGACTTTAGACAGCATGAGCATCAATTGCAAAATAATTAATTGATCCAAACTAATTTCTAAAACTCATGCATGCACACAAGTATACACTAGAAGAAAAATATTTTCTTCCTCCTTTGTCCTGTCCAAATACTCAACTTTCAATGAGGCTTTTAATCAATACATAGCAATAAAGTGATGCTTGACTCGTAAAGAGTCGTGTTAAAGAAGTGGTCTTTACTCTGCTGCATGCATCTCCAACAAATCATCACTTGGGAGCACACCTGAGACCAGTCTCTAATCTTTTTTGCCTCTTTTGCAAAATACAAATTGGTAGGAGCAGTTAAAAACACTAAAACAAACAGGCAATTCTCAGTTTGTGTTTCCTGAGATCCCTAAATTGTTTTTAAGGTCTGTTGAACTTTAAATTATGGCTCTACACAAGTAGGTGAAAGAAGAATATATTTTGCTTCATCCCCATCTCCTGCAGCAAGAGAAACTGGTGAAGAGAGAATGAAGTTTGGGGACATGTTAATATGATGTTATAAATCTGGAGAATAAACTGCATTTTCACTCACTTCATCTAAGAAAAGTACTGATGTTTCAGATTCTAGCAAACCTAAAATAAATCTTATGGAATAAAGAAATAACAATAACACTCCGTTTAAGATTTATACCTATGGATTAATGCAACCTCTATTATGAAAAACTATGTAGAAACTCCACTGAAATAAGTCTTATTCTTTGTTTTTAATGAATCACACTGGGGATTTATGATTCATGCCATATAACAATGATGTGGGTTGGAAGCATTTTAACTTGTTAAAAAATTTGGTTTAAGATTTGCCTTCAATTATTTTACAAAAAACAAACCAAACTCAAAATACAGAGAGGTTGTGTGGTCCTCTACAAAGTCAGTGTTGGTGTTGCATCCAGGGAGGGAAGGTGAGGACATGAAGGATAGGCCAAAAGGATAGACCAGAGCAGGACTGCCCATATTTTTGCCTCTCACAAATTCTCAGCAATAACAATATATTATGAATAGGAATTGCTGAATACTGTAGATGTAAATGAGCTCACTCATTTACGTGCACTGGTTTAGTATTTGCATACAGTTGTGCAAACACTTCAGGAAATATTTGATAAGATCTTTCAAGAAGTTAGCTTCGGGTATTCAAAAATCATGGTGTCTGCAGCAAAGTAAAAATCTCTCTGTCCGAGGATACAGAGAAACAGATCATGATGCTTAGGTTGCCATACAGTTAGAAAAAATGAACAGACCATCCACCCCAAATGAAGTGCTACATAATTAATGAGCACCATGGACCAGATCCTTCAACATAATCTGCTGAAACAGGGACATGAAAGGATGCATAGGGACCTTAAACACAAGGCAGCTAATTTCAGGGATACTGCAAGCATTTGTTTCCTGTTACTTTTCTGTCCTTGTTCTGGCTAGGATAGAGTTAATTTTCACAAGGAGCCAGGACAGGTGAGCCAAGCTGGCCAGGGGGCTATTCCATACCATGTGGCCTCATGCTCACCATAAAAGGGGGCTAGTCGGGGAGGGGTGGCTCATCAGGGCTCCGGGAAGGTCTGAGTGTGGGCTGAGTGTCCCAATCAGTGGTCAGGTTGGTAAATTGCCTTGTGTTATCACCTGTTGTGTATATTACGTTATCAGTACTGTTGTTGCCCTCTCCCTTTGCCGTCCCAATAAACTGTCCTTATCCCAACCCACGAGTTTTATCTTTGTCTTCCCATTCTCCTCCCCATCCCACCAGGGAGGGGTGAGCAAGCAGCCGCATGGTGCTCAGTTGCCAGCTGGAGCTAAACCACCACATTTTCAAAGTATTGCAAACTGCAAGAGCAAGCAAATATGCAAGCAAATAAGAGTGATAAGGAGAGGTACACATATTAGATCTGGTATGCATGGAGTGATACCCTCTCTTTATCAAGTATGGTCTAGGAAATGGAAGATGTAAAGACCTTCCAAAGGGCCTCTCAACTTTACCTGGAAAGGCAAGCCTCCATGTCCATGCATTGGTACATCTTAGCTCCATGATAAGTTTGCACCAGCCCTCACAAGGCTTAACATGGCATTAGGCCACAGGGACACACCATGTTGATTACTTTGAGTTGCTACTAACTGGAGGTCAATGAGAAAAGATCCGCTCCAGTACACAGTAAGTCTGTTACAGAACAGAGATTTAAACCCACTTTCTCCAAATAAAAGAGCTGAATAGCTTTCCCCAAAAGAGGAAAAATTCCCACTTTGCTCCATTTTTCTCTTCTAAATCTCCTTAGGACAACCTAATGACAGTGAGCATCTTTGATCTTACTTCCACAATGAAATGATTCACTGAGTTCCTTTCAAAATACATCCTTTGCTCTCTCTTGTTGAGGCACAGGGATTTCTGCTGAGTGCAGATCCCATCACTTCCATAGAGAACAATGAAGATGTCTGCATCCGTGCCAGCTCCAAAGATATCACTGGTGTAGACCGTGATCTTGTAAGGAACAACTAAATTAGGCAATGGCAGAAAATTAAAACAAACAAATGAAAGCTAGTAAGCAGTGTACCAATGCTCCTAAGAACATTTTAATGAAACAAAATCTGGATTAGAAAACTCAACAGTTAAAGAAGACAGGGTAGGAATCACACACTTGTGGCCATTTAGTTATCAAGCTGGTCAGTACTATGAGAATTCAGAGGAATTTCCTTTAACCCTCTAAGGCCAACTGACCTTGATGCATGCTCATTTAGTGAGATTTTGGGATTAATCACATGATCAGAAAGCACTCAGTATATATAAACCTACCATCTAAAGTTATTGAAAGAGGATTTACTTCAACAGCTTAAGTCTTAAAGCAAAACATGAATTCACAAATTTTTTAGCAACTAAGCAGATGGATGAAGTTAAGCCATCTGGAGGCAGTATATAAATGTTCAAGATGATAGCCTTGTTGGTAAAAAACCTATTATTACTTTCATTACTAAACAAGTGACAAAAATCAATCATAAGGAAAAGAAATAAAACCCTCCGCTGTCCACTCTGATCTAGTTTTCTCTTAGTACCACTTTCTCCTTATCAGCAAGGCAAACAGGGTAAATTACTACTAGATCAATGGTGAATGCAGGACAGTAAGGATCAACCCCCTAAATGCTTCCTTATTCTGTTCCCTTGGTTTCTCCAGAATGCACTATGACCCCAAAATCTGATGCCGCCTTTTGTCCTTTTCTATCTTCACAGTTTCTCAGTGCTGAATCCTGCTGGAGCATGACTCAGACTTGCTCAGGAATAAGTCTGACCCAGGAATAAGACTGGGGGTCTGTTTCTGGCTCTCCTACAGATTTGTTGAATATCCTTAAGTCACTTTCCGCCTTGGTTTCCAAGTTGAGATGGTGTTTAGCTCACAGAGTAAGAGACCTACGTTCAGATGTCTGCACATCAAATAGGTGTGTACATCTCCAGATGTAATCACTAAAGTCAATGCAGTTTGAAGAAAGAGTCAGACAAGCAAATGCAGGCATCTTCCTCGAAGTTAGCTAAATCATTCTCCAAATCCACCGTTTGTGAACGACCAAACATTTATTGATGATAATGGGAATTTAGATACTCCACTGTCATGAGGACATGTAAATTCAGGTGTGCCATTTGGCAAACTGAACCCCATCCCCATCTCTTTTAAATCCTTTCTGAAATCTATAGATGAAAAATTCCAGGTAAGCCTTGGGCACCACTGATTAGCTGCAGGGACTTCTCCTGCCGCAAGAAGACACAATCCCTGTAGTCCACGTCGCTACCCATAAGCACAGCCTTTGAGGGGGAAAAAAAATCCTGGAGACCAAAAATCACATGCTACGTATTATGAATTAAAAATTATCTTCTCTGCTGAAGTTCGTGGTGCTTGCTCTTGTTGCTTGAATATTAACATCAGCTTAGAACTGAATCAGCAAAGCAGCACCGTAACAAGGTCACTAGCAGCACAACTTTCAGCTGTCAGACTCCCATTTCATTTACATGGCAGTTGTATCCCCACAGGCATGATTTTAATTGGACTGCCAATGACATGTTTTCATCATTTGTTCGGCGTGAAACAATTCTGGCACAAGTCATCATAAAACAAATTAAACCATTTTAGTTACCTCTGGCAAACTAAAGCCCCCAGGTTAATAGGAAACCAGAATGCAGTAAATAGCACAGTGGGAATGGTTTAAATGGTGAAACAGCCTAAGCTGACACCAAGTTTGGTGTAATCTTTTTGCCAGAGAGGCTTGACTATTTTCAAAGGCTGAATGTGGACAGCTGACAAAAATCAAGTTTACAGGAACTATGTACTCAAAGGCATGGTATGCCAGAAACTCTTACATCATTGTAATATACTGGGACATTAATAAATTATATAGTCAACATCTGCATCAATATATATATCACCTGGGATAACATGGAAAAACCTGATGAGAAGCACGTACAAGGTCTCTGGGTTATATTCACTCCTATGAACATATTCACTACATCTATCTACAAATTTACTTTTTCAAGCATAAAGACTGTTACATCTTCCAGTTGACTGACAAAAGTGAGGAAGGGAGCAAAGAGTATCCATTCCTCTGCTCCAGATCGTTTAGGTAAAGAAAGCAAGACATGAGGGGGGAAAAAAAAAGCTTGGTCAAAGCATCAAAGCACAGGGAGGACACAAAGAGATGACATTGCCAGATCCTCAGAGAAGAAAGATGATTTTAGCTTACATATTGCAGGAAAGCAGGATCTGGATGTTGGAGGGCCGGCCAACCAGTGTGAAGGAGACCTTCAACATGAACCACAGTGTTGACAGTAAAAAAGAAGGAGCCAAAGCAGCTGATAGTCTTCTGCGTGGTTATTCTCACAACTACTTATGAAGAAGGAAACTGAAGCAGAAAAAAAGAGATTGGGCAGCTCTAACTTTTGATGTCTAAATAAGGAACTGCAGGAGGTAAGATTTTTGATACCATCAATGTATACAATGACAGATGCAATGAGACAGGAGACCTCTTTGGTGTGAGCAACTTATCACTTGTCCAGAGTGACCTAGGAAGCACCTGGCAGGGCATGGGGTGGAAATCAACTCTCAGGTTCCAGAACTCGTCCCTCATCATTGTGGCATCCAACCTAATGAAGTGAAAAGGCAATTTTGACAGTTCCCTGAAAGTGGGCCAGGAAATATTTGTCGACAACTTAAAATGAGTCAGATCAGGGAGGGACAAGTCAAATACAGTCCCAGGGCTGTGAGTTCCCTGCACACAGTCAAGGATGCACATGTGAAAAGGGGAAAGAGAGGGCTACAGAATAAGAAAAATAATGTTTCCAGTAATTTATTTCAAGAAAGCCATGTTATCTGATTCTCCATGTTCTGGAGGCAGAAAAATAAGTTGCCTGATTAGAAGACTTTAAGGTGTCATAGCAGACTTGAAAATTATCAGCTTAGCACTCAGAAGGAGCTCCCCAAAGACACTGGGTTTACCCCAAACATTAATTTAGAGGAGAGTGAAGAGTAAGGAAAAAATGGAGAATGCTAAAAGAGGCAGACTGGTGCACCACACTGAAGAAACTCTGGAAGAGGGTCTTTCGGCAAGAGAGGGGTGTGCAATGCCAAAGGCACTGGGAGAACCAAGGCTTGGAAGCAAGACCAAAGTGTCTGCTTTGAAATATAAACAGTAATATTAGAATGGAACAAGATCAAAGGGAAACTGGAGACAAGGAAGACAGCTTGAAATGGGCTGAGGACTTGAAGATGAAAGAGCAAGAGGGAGCAAAAAGACACAGCCACATGGCTTTTAATGTCTCTCTGATTTGGGAAATACAGGAAATGTTAGTCTAGAGCACCCAGATGAACCTTGTAGTAATTGGAATAGTTGGCATGTGATGTATTTATAAATTTTTCAAAGCCAATTCAAGGGAGAGACCAAGCCTATAAAACTGCATGAGCTAGTGAGATTTTATCTTCTGTAATGATGGGTGTATCCTGGGGAAATGGCATTCTGCTCACATGGGATATATTCTGTTGTCTGCAGTTCTGCGGGGAAGATAATTCTCTCAATGGCTCCATCATCCTCTGATTTATCCAGCCAAGGCCACAAGGGAACTTGAGGCACTGTCCCAGTGATGGAGCATCAATCTCCACCCATTCCAGACACCAGACAGTTGAATTACCTGTGGTTAGAAAGACAACAGTGAAATAACCCACAAAGCCTTTACAGACAACAGCAACTGAATCATTGCACTCCAGACATCTGAGAAATATATCTTTCTCTCTTTGGTCAATGGAAAAATAGAATAGATACCATAAAGATCATTGCAAGCGATTGTCCAGGTTTGAGCTAGTGTGCTTTACATTTCTATATGCATCAGGTTAAAGATGTGCTCATGGAAGTGCTAATTACTCTATCACTTGGATTAATTTGCCTTTGTAATAAGACACAGGAATTATCAACAAACATGTCCCTTGCTGCCCCATAGGGAAGGAATCCATGTGTCTTTCCACTGCTTCCCTGGTTTTAAGTAGAGATGCATCTATGTCTAAGCAGCAGCTAGGATTTGATGATGAAAACAACAAAAACGTTGATAAAAGAATAGGTCCCATGTAGGACAAGAAAAACTATCAGGTTTTGTGATATATGAGAAATGTCTCTAAAGAAGTGGCTGCAAAACTAAAGAGCCTCTTACAGAGAGAGAGGTTGCAAAGGTACCTGTGTGGTAGGTTAACCCTGACTGGAGGCCAGGTGCCCACCAAAGCCACTCTATCACTCCCCCTCCTCAACTGGACAGGGGAGAGAAAATATAACAAAAGACTCATGGGTCAAGATAAGGACAGGGAGAGATTGTTCACCAATTACCGTCACGGGCAAAACAGAGTCAACTTAGAAAAAAATTAATCCAATTTATTACCAAGAAAACAGAGCAGAGCAATGAGAAATAAAACCAAATTTTGAAACACCTCCCCACACCCGTCCCTTCTTCCCGGGCTTAACTTTACTTCCGAATTCTCTACCTACAACCCCTGCCAGCAGCGGCACAGGGGGATGACAGGGAATGGGGGTTACAGTCAGTTCATCACGCGGTGTTTCTGCCACTCCTTCCTCCTCAGGGGGAGGACTCCTCACACTCTGCCCCTGCTCCAGCGTGGGATCCCTCCCATGGGAGACAGTCCTCCACAAACTTCTCCAATGTGAGTCCTTCCCACGGGCTACAGTTCTTCACAAACTGCTCCAGCATGGGTCTCTCCCATGGGGTGCAGACCTTCAGGAACAGACTGCTCCAGCACGGGTCCCCCACGGGGTCACAAGTCCTGCCAGCAAACCTGCTCTGGCGTGGGCTCCTCTCTCTCCACGGGTCCACAGGTCCTGCCAGGAGCTTGCTCCAGCATGGGCTTCCCATGGGGCCACAGCCTCCTTCAGGTGCCTCCACCTGCTCCAGCATGGGGTCCTCCATGGGCTGCAGGTGGAATCTCTACACCCCCTCATCCTTCCTCCATGGGCTGCAAGGGGACAGCCTGCTTCACCATGGTCTTCACCACGGGCTGCAGGGGAATCTCTGCTCCAGCGCCTGGAGCACCTCCTCCCCCTCCTTCTGCACTGACCTTGGTGTCTGCAAAGTTGTTTCTCTCACATCTTCTCACTCCTCTCCTTGGCTGAAAACGCTACCGCTAGGGTTTTTTTTTTTTTTCCTACTTAAATATGTTATCACAGAGGTGCTACTGCTGTCACTGATTGGCTTGGCCTTGGCCAGCGGTGGGTCCGTCTTGTAGCTGGCTGGCGTTGGCTCTATCAGACACAGGGGAAGCTTCTAGCATCTTCTCACAGAAGCCACCCCTATATCCCCACACACACTACCAAAACCTTGCCACGCAAACCGAAAACAACCTTCAAGTTGCCACCATTGTGCTCTTATTGCCACAGCCATGGGAACGGTATTAGCAGCAAAGATAGTAGCAGCAACAGCCAAAGTGACAGCAAGGACCTGTCACTAAAAGGAAAATTACGTTTGGGGTCTTTGAGGCAGGTTATTTTATACAGCAATGTGCCTAATGCACTAGAAATTCTACATTACAAAGCAGATTATTTTACCTTTATTGTCATGGCCTATCTTGATTTTTTTCAGGTCTCTCATGTCCACAGACTCCACTGTAAACTCATCTACCTTCCCACGCTCAAATTTGTTCTTGTTAATCTTTGAGGCCTTCAGGCTGACTATCCCTGTTGCATTGATGCAAAAGGACATTATTCAGCATTTGAAACAAATCCTATGGGAATGTCAACAGTGGAACAGGGGAAGTGGCTAAAAAGTAAAAAATGGTTTTTCATCACAAGATCTGAGCTTTGTCCCTCCCTCCCTCTGAACCCAAATCAACACCCAAAATATACATAATTCCTTTCTTGAGTGATCCTCTAGCAGTGCCTCAGGGATGATGCTGTTGTGCTGTGTTCACAGCTCAGGAAATTGGTCCTACCCACCAGTTCCCTGTCACTCTCACAGGCATCCAACTCACTGCACACACAGCCTGGCTGCTTCCAAGAGTATTTGCTCATCAGCTGATTAAATACATCTGGGCCACTCAAAGAGGCAGAGGAGAGTTGGGTTTCAGGAGCATGCTGATTCATTGCTGAGGAAAGCAAATCATCCACCGCATTCACTATTGTGGTGGGTTGACCCTGGCTGGGGGCCAGGTGCCCACCAGAGCTGCTCTATCACTCCCCTCCTTCATTAGACAGGGGAGAAAAAGTACAATGAAAAGCTTATGGGTTGAGATAAGGACAGGGAGAGATCACTCACTAATTATCATCACGAGCAAAACAGACTGAACTTAGAGAGGGAATTCATCTAATTTATTACCAAGCAAAACAGAGCAGAGCAATGAGAAATAAAACCAAATCTTAAAACACCTCCCCCCACCCCTCCCATCTTCCCAGGCTCAACTTCACTCCCAGCTTCAACCTCCGCCCCCCTCAGCGGCACAGGGGGATGGGGAATGGGGGTTACAGTCAGTTCATCACACGTTATTTCTGCCACTCCTTCCTCCTCAGGGGGAGGACTCCTCTCATTGTTCCCCTGCTCCAGCATGGAGTCCCTCTCACGGGAGACAGTCCACCAACTTCTCCAACGTGAGTCTCTCCCACGGGCTACAGTCCTTCACAAACTGCTCCAGCGTGGGTCTCTCCCATGGGGTGCAGACCTTCAGGAACAGACTACTCCAGCGTGGGTCCCCCACGGGGTCACAAGTCCTGCCAGCAAACCTGCTCTGGCGTGGGGTCCTCTCTCTCCACGGGTCCACAGGTCCTGCCAGGAGCTTGCTCCAGCGTGGGCTTCCCATGGGGCCACAGCCTCCTTCAGGTGCCTCCACCTGCTCCGATGTGGGGTCCTCCACAGGCTGCAGGTGGAATCTCTACACCCCCTCATCCTTCCTCCATGGGCTGCAAGGGGACAGCCTGCTTCACCATGGTCTTCACCACGGGCTGCAGGGGGATCTCTGCTCTGGCACCTGGAGCACCTCCTCCCCCTCCTTCTTCACTGACCTTGGTGTCTGCAGAGTTTCTTACATCTTCTCACTCCTCTCTCTCCGGCTGCAAAATGCTCTCTCTAACTGGTTTTTTTTTCCCTTCCTAAATATGTTATCACAGAGGCGCTGATTGGCTTGGCCTTGGCCAGCGGCAGGTCCGTCTTATAGCCGGCTGGCCTTGGCTCTATCAGACACAGGGGAAGCTTCTAGCAGCTTCTCACAGAAGCCACCCCTGTAGCCCCCCCCCCCGCTACCAAAACCTTGCCATGCAAACCCAACACAACTACTCAGTAATGTAGTCCCAGTCAACTGTGCTGTTTCTATAATTGAAATTAAAGCCTTTAGATCAGCAGTTGGTGCAAATCAGCATCGCAAAGTTTGACAGTGATTTACAGCAGCTGGTGGTATGCTCCCAGCTATCACGATGTATGTGGAGACAGTGAGAACACAAAGTTGTGCTAAGAAGGAGTGAATAATGGGTATTGAGGAAACAAAAAGAAACCATGACCTGTCTTTTCACGTATCCAGCAGTGAGGTGCTATCCTTTTCCATCATGTGAAGCCATACCTGTATCATCTTTGCTTCCATAGAGAGTGATGAAGATGTTGGCATCTGTCCCAGCATTCTTCTTGTTGCCAGTTTTCACTTTGACAGTGTATGTTGTTGATTTGGCTGTGTAGATAAAATATCTTAATTTAAGAGTGTGAAGTCCGAGCAGGAATTAACTCTGCTTTTCATTGCATATGTGTGTTTGGTTTGGGTTTTATTTTGACTGATCACAGTCATGTTGTAATCTTTAATTCCTGTCATATGCTGTGGTAGCTCCTGGGGTGAGCTGGGCTATCTGGTTGCAGAGTCTTCTACTGCTCCGGTCATTCAGTACATTGTCTGCATATCTACAGATAAGAAATGTGCTCAAGCCTTCCCATTTGTTTCCTAGGGATCTCTAAGTCTCCTCAAAGCTGCCTCTGCCTATACTATTTCATAAAAAAACCCCACATCCTCCCCTTTATTAGCACCAAATAATATATGTGTATATAACACATACCAGAAGGTATGTGCACTTTGACATATACAGTTCATATTCAGAAACACACCCTTCACAACAGCATTATTAGGGATGTTTTTATCGCATCGTCATTAGCAAGCACAGTAAACTCATAAAAAAATGTGGAAAAGCCTAATATAGTCTTCACTTTGCTGCAAAAACGTACTCAAGATTTCCAAAATGGCACCTTTCTTCCATAGTTAGACACATGTTTCCAAGATGCTGTTCAGCCAGCAGGTCCTCTTGAACCAAAGGGATAAACAATTTGTGGAAATGTGTTGGCTATACAATTTGTGGAAATTATTCATGTATTCAAAAGCATCTGAAGGGGGACTTAGGGAAGAGTTTAAGACCTTTCGCTGGCAGTGAAGCCAGCAGAAGTGCTGGGCACTCAGCACCTTTCAGCATCAGAGCCAGGAGTGTGTCATTGCTCTGTGGTTACCATGCAAAATTACATACAAGAGAGACAATGTTATTTCAGAGGATAATGGACACAAGCAGCAAGATGGAAAGTGAGACAAATTTAGGTCTCTTCCCTTTCTCTGGTCATGTTTGCTCTCTGCTCGGCTTCATGTTGAAACATTTAATCATTCCATTCCATGATGTGAAACGGCTGGGATTTATGCCTTAGATATTAGCAACTAATTTGCATTTCAGTTGAGAGATGATGACTGAACATGTTATCCATCTTCCTAGCTTCCTCACTTTGGGTCCAATCTTGCAAGATGATTAAATCCCCTAAAAATGAGGAGTGTCCACTCCTCACTGGCTGACACACACTTGCCACCTCATTCACACCTGAAAACTTCATGGTTGGGGCAGAATTACTCACAGCCCAGTGAACACTAACCACTAATGTCCTTAGCACTGCTAATAACTTGGTTCCTTTTCAACCCCATATGGGAAGAAATACAAGGCTAACATAAACCTTTCTGTTCCAGGCCCAGTGTTGCAAGAGACTGGCCATCATTTTCCAAACCTTTTTTTACAAATGCTTCATCCACTGGGACCAGCTCCCTGACAATCTGACCGTCATCTTCCTCAACTGCTAACCACCGCTAGCACGGAAAATAATACCTACAAGAATGACAGCAGCACTTACACAGGACTTCACAGGCTTTAATAACATAAATAAGCACAGATCAGAGGCTCCTTAAAGAAAACAAGATTACTCAAACCTGAACAATACATCTGTTTTCATCTTTGAGCTTTGGTATTGTTTGTGGGAGCTAAATCCATAAATAGGTTAGTGAGCACTTACTGAAAAGTGCTGTTTCTGAGCTGTCAGCCCCATATGATTGATTTCTTTTAGTTTTCACTCCCAGAAGTTGTTAAATAACTCAAGGGAGCCTCCAGTCTCTCAGGCATTTTATATTTCTGAAGAGTGGACCCATCTTGAAGTTCTCATGAGCAGTCCCACCCACCAGAGCATTGTGCAACTTTTAAGCATGTGACTTCAAACATGTTCCATCTCAAAGGCAAGCCTGTATTTCAGGTTTCTAACAGCCTAGGCTTTGCTCACCCAGCTGTCTGTGAAAATCATGGGAGTTTGCTTAGATCAGGACTTGCTTTTGGCCCAGATCTTTGCATTAGGTACAAAAGACAAACGAAATGTCTTCCAGAGTGGAGCCTTGAAAGGAAACATGTGAGTACAGGCTCTGCAAGGGGACCTCTTCAGGAGGGAGAGTCCCTCCCAGGAGAAACAGAGAAAAGCTGAGGTTTCCTTCCAAACACCACTGGTTTCCTAACTGCAGAGATACTGGGACAGCAAAACTCCACACAGAGATACCCCAGAATGGCCCCACACTCAGTATAACAGCACAGTCATCCCAAGACTCCCAAAGGATGCCTGCTCCCTGTGAGTTGGTGAGGAGCTACGACAATGCCCTTCTGCACCTCCTCTGCCTTCCCACAGTTCTGCAGGCCTCTGAGAATGTGCACCCTTTTCTGACTCTATGAAAAGGGTGCAACAGGCTGCTCATGTGGTGCTCTCCTTGAGGTCAACAATCTCTATCCTCTCCAGGAACCAGCTTGGGCTAGCACCAGAGTTATTGTGGCAGATCTGCAGCTTCTTTAGCTCACCCAGGTCAATAGCTTTGATGGTGAACACATCTACCTGCACAGGAGGCAAGAGGCAAATGACTGTGTTTCCCAGAAAAGGGGAAAGGAAGGCAGTAAATGGCCAAGGGTAATCTTTTTTCCCATTAAAACAAAAGGTGTTTGTAAGTCCCCCTTGTATTCTTTGGGTGGATGAACTAAAATAACTACAGAGCTGTGAGATCTCCCATTAATACTCATGCTTGGCTCCTACAAGGCAGTAATAGCCATGGAACTACACAACCCTTCACTCCTTTCTTTACCTCATTCCCATTTCAGCTTCTTCTAGGTTTAACTCTAGGACTCTAGGTCCTAAATCTCATTCCTTTCAGGCTGAATCTGGAACTGGACACAAATGTATTGACTCCATGGAAACTCTCCTGTGCACCTCCATGTCCTTTATTTCAAACCACAGAATTTCTTCCTTTTGTCATTTACTACAACCAAGAGGTTCATTTATTAGCTGTATTAGTGTGACAGGATGGTCCTTGTTATCATAATACTGTAAACATCTTAATGTGATTAACTTGTTGGTAGACTTTGGGTTTCTACTCCCAAGAGCAGAGCACATCATTACATTTGCAGCTTGGAACTCTTCCCACTGAATGAAGAACCATGTGCAGGTTGCAGTTTCACCAGTGCCAAGCTCATAAATCACAGCTAACAGATTATTTAACAACCTTAGGCTCTATTTTGTGATTGCAAGTTTTCCACAGCTGCTTATTGTTTCGTTAATTTTTTGTTATTCAAAATTATTCCTTGAACAATTCCTGGCTATAATAGTAGCTTGTTAATTGTTCATAAACATTTTTATGGCAAATATTCAATCTACAAGAGATGTTGTTTAAGTGGATTGTACTATAATGTATAGCACACTGTGTAATACTGCTTTTATTCCCTGACTGGTTGAATAGAACATTTAGAATCATATTTGCAATCTAAATACTGACATATTTGAGCTGCCTCACAAATACTCTCCAATATTAATTTAAATTTTGTGGTTTTCAAGTATTCCTGGCAGGAAACATCATTACCAGAATGCTTACAGGAAGCAGATGCAAAAGATGGCTCCGATGTAGAATTGGTGTTCAGCTTATTATTCAAATGAATTTCCCCTGGAAAATGTTTTGAGGCATTTTGCTTTAAATAATATTTAAGAAATAAAACACATCTGAGCTTTAAGCTGAAAGAAGAAGCCAAGCCTTGCAGAGAAGAGACTGTAATGAATGGTCAACATGATAAATGAGAGCTCTGCCAGCCTTCTGCTCGCTTGAGTGAGTTGAGTTCATGCATTACCTGGCCCTTTTCAAACTCGTTGAGGTTATTCAACCTTTTCAGCTGACGCTCACCCGTGTCTCCTCTTCCTACATCATAGATGCTCAAGAAGACATTAGCATCCGTCCCAGCCCCCCACACATTCCCAGTGAGAACATGGACTTCATATGTATTCTCTGAAAGTAAAATTGCAAAGGCAGATCAGGAGGAGTCCAGAAATAATAGCCATATTTCATCAGATCCTTGGCTCACTATGAAAGCATGTAGCCCAAAAATTCTGGCACAGTCAGCTTTAAGAAAGATTTTGTCTGGAGTTTGTTTGCATCTATCTTAAAACATGAGCAGCTCCATCTTTCTCCAGCCCTTGTCATTAACCATATAAATAGTTACAGCTTGCTAAACTCCCAGCCACAGTGGTAACTTGTGGGACTCGCGACCTAAGTGTCCCAGACAAGTCTTGGAGAAGCCTATAGAAGTCCTTTAGGATAATCCCATTTCAGGCTGTCTCCTCCATCCTTAGTTTAACCACTGTCCTCTTCCTCTCCAAAGCTGATTAACCAAACCACAAAGCTACACTGCATACCTGGGGCAATGGGATGGCTTGGGGGGGCCATAAATGGTCCTGCAAAGCACCACAGTGTGGTTATTGTCCTTCATGCAACTGCTGTATACACACACACATGCATATTGCCTCTGATATTTACCCTCCAGGGCAGATTCTCCATCAGGCATGAACTCCACCACAAGCTCTTTATCTCCTTCATCTTTAGCTAACCAGTGGTGTGCCACAAACATATAGACATCCATTGCTTCTTTCACCTTCGTCTCCCCTTCTCCCTCCTCATCAGACTTCTTTTTCTTCTTCTTCTTTTTATCAGACTCCTTCATCTTTGTGGCAAGCCGCTTCAGCGTGCTGCTTTCCAGGAACCAGCTATGCCCAATGCCTTTCCCATCATGACCTATCCAAATCTTATAAATCTTGCCAACATCTGCAGCCTCTCTCTGCCACCAAGGGAAAGTCAGCATCCAGGAGGATATAAGACATCTTAACTTTACAAAGTGCATTCTTAAAAATGAGGAGCATCACCTCTATCACCCAAAACATCTAAGCAAGGATAAGATCAATTTTTTATGCAAGTTTACCTTTACTTTTTCCTTCCTGTTTCATACTTTCATACTTCCCATCACCAAATCTCATCTGAACAGACTGAGCTGAAGACATTCAGAACAACCAGGGCAAGGATAGAAGCTGAATTCATATTTACTGGGCTCCCTACTTCTCCATTGTTCTCCTCACCAGTATTGTTTCTATGTTGGCATTACAGGTGAATATGCCAAAATATCATACTAGTTTATCAGATTCTCATTGCCTGAGGTTTTTTTTTAAATGAATAATAAATACATTTAATGCTTAGCACAAGACATGAACCAAGCAAGAAGCAATAATGGTATAGTGAAAAGGCAGTAAACTTGGACTCAGATAACCTGATCTCTGGCACAGACCATGGGCTTGGACTGCCCTTCTCCTTACTTCTCATCTGGAGAATTAGAAGAGTATCTTCTCACTTCGCTAGTGTGCAGAGAGGATACAGTCATTAGTGATTACAATGCATCAGTGGCAGAAGGCTGTATCAGTAAGAGGATTTCCATCTCTCTAGTCAACACAGCAGATGATACAAATCCTTGTTGGTTTAGATTATTTGTCTGGATTACTACCTAATGAAGTTGGACAGAAGGTTTTACTCCACGCAATCTTTCAACAACCAATGACTTGTTTCTGATGATTGCTTATGCTGTTAAGCAGTGTTTATGTTATAAAACTTGCAAACATTTGCTTCAGGCTGAAATCTGGCAACTTGGCATATAAGGTTTCAGTCTAGAAGCATTTTTTTCTGTAGTAGATATTAAAACAAAATCAATTGCACACAAGATGCTTATCAGAAAACTAAAATTGATCCAGCTGTCCTGGCATAAAGAATGTGTCTTTCCTTACACCACTTTACCCTTAGATTTGCTATAATCATCCTGCATGCCCTATCTATAACTGATAGCATTTCCTATTAGCATGTAGCTCACAATCTTATTCTTGCCCATATCTTTCTGAAAATATTCATATCATGAAAGAGTTAGAGGATCTGTCTATTAATGCTTCAGAGTTTCTGCTTTGTGTGCTTATAAAAAAAAAATCACAATAAATGGGCAGAACTTTAAAGTCCAGCAATAAACATCTGAGACAGGATATAAGCATGGCTATGTAAACAGAACACTGTACATATGTTTTGTTATAAATCTGATATTGGCTAATAGCTTTTACTCATAAATTTTGGAAAGCTTATTTCCTTTAAAATCAGAGAAACCTAATCTTAAAATTATAGAGTCTTAAAAAAGCAAGCATTTATAAGGTGTTAGTCATCTTAAATCCCAAAGAACTCATTAAAAATGGATAAACATCACTTACTCCATTCTAGAAAGCAAGAAACTGAGGCAGAAGGAGGTGAACTGATCTCAAAAATATACACTACAAAACTGTGGTAAAGCTCTGGATAAAGGCACCTCCATTTGGCCAGTGACAATGGGAAGGATACCCCAGTCTTGATGATTCAAAGGAGCTTCCACAACTAGCTCCAAGTAGGTGCTTAACTGTGTGATGAGATGGATCTCATCTCTGTAGGACTGCAAATTCACAAAGAGACCTAGACACCACAGTGCTGAGCCTTATGTTGTGAGCACATATGACAGATGTGCCTTAAATCCTGCTTCCATCTGGACTCCGTGCTTTACTGTCCAGATGTTGGTAACTCCTGAGGTTACTTCAATACAGAAGGATGTGGCTCTGACATGCCCCGACAGCACATCCTGTCCCCACTCTGACCCCACATCAGGGCAAGAACTAAGATCGTTCCTCTCCCCCAGACTTTGGTTTCTCTGGACAGAAAACCCAAGCAAGCAAGCCAGAAGAGGATGGCGGTCCAACGTAGCCAGGCCCCGCTCAGGAGAGGATGCCCAACCACACTGTGGTGCACACCTGCTGCTCAGCCTTGTCCACCCAGCACCTCTTGCCAGATTAACCAGGTCCTAGCTCACACACTTGAGTTATGCCTGAGGCTTTTCACCCCTGCAAATACTCTGCTTACTGTTGGGTTGCTCAGAAAGAGGTGTGGACTCTGCTGTATTAACCTAAATGCTGGCCAGACCCATAGCTGGAGGAGTGTGCCATGCACCTTGAGCACCATATCTGTGCAGTGCTCACTGGACTAGTGCTACAGGCAGTAAAATCCATGGGGCACTCACACGTGCACAGAAATTACAGCAGCAAACCTCTGCAGGGTTGGGCTGACAACATGGACCAGTGGTGAAAGGCATCTGTGACTACAGGCAAAGCCTGGATTCCTTATATTCTGTATGGGGTTTCTTTTTCCCCAACTAGATAAAGAAAAGGGACAATAACATGTGTTCAAGTCTTTTGAGGTCTAACATGAGTACCTCCTTTTGAAAGTAAACAGAAGCTGCTATTGGACGATATTCTTCCATAACACCATTGTTACCAGTCCCTCAGAAGGTGAAAGTCACTCCATGAAACACAAAACTTCCCTAAAGGAATACAAAACCTCCCAAAAATATGGATAGAGGACAGCAGATACCAACAGATCTAGCAATTTTGTTTTGTATGATTGGGCCAATTATTCTGTTGATGTCTTGGTTTTGGCTGGTCATTTCTTTCCCCTCATAGAATCGGCAACAACTGCCTTCATCATACCTTGAAGATATCTGTGGCTCCTTGTTCAAAGTTGTTCGATCTGTTTTCTAAGATGATCAGTTTTGCCAGTCTCACCATAAATCTGCATGAAGACTTTGGCATTGGTGCCTGCAGCCCGCATGTCTCCAGTAACTACAGACACTTCATAGTTTATCACTAGTCCAAAAATAAAGCAATTAAATCAGAAGAGAAGCTCAGATAACAACATTCCTGAGGGCTCAGGTTCAAAATTAAATTACCTTGTCTTAACAAATGACCACATAGCTGACCATTTGCTCTTATTCAAACCAAATGCAAGATAACACAATTCTTCACTGAGGACTAACCTAATAGTTTTCCCTTTTACAAGTATTAAACCAGTGTGAGAGGGGTGCAAAATAGAGCCTTAAAAGGGAATTTCATTTCAATATGAACTATAGAGTGGTTAAATGATCTCCTTAATATAATACAAGAGAGGGAGTTACACATAGCAGAGGAAAAACAAATCTTTTCTCAGGATCCCAAGGCAAATTTTAACCATAGCCTTAAAAGAAAACAAATCTACTGATAAAAGTCAAATAGACAGTAGGGATTTGGTCCTTAATTATCAAACAGCCTCTCTCTTCGAGACAATGGGGTAATGCAGGCAGGACGGGACAGTGCAGGACTGGGGCAGTGGGGCAGGTAAATGTGAAAAAAGCAGAACCCACTGATATTGTAATGAAGAAGCACAGTGCCTTGTGCTGTGTTACACCACCCAGGACATAATTTTTTCATATGATCTCAGGAAATTTAGATGGAAAACTCTTTAATGTTTTTCTGACTATTTTAGAAAACAAAACAAGAGCAGAATAATTTACTTTCCTCACCAACATATGCTCTTTGGGACAGGACTTTTTTGTTTTGGTATCTAACCTGGTCCTTAAAAATGTTAGTAATACAAATTTAGTCCTAGATATAAAAAGCACACATTTCTCAATGTGTTTTATCTCACATTTCTCAATAGGCACAATCTCACTTGGGTAGACCTCCACCCTGCCATCAGCCTCATCTTTGTTGAGCCATTGGTTGCAGGGGAACATGTATTGCCTTCCCTGGACTGGAACCGTGATATGGACACTGGCCAGGAATCAGCCAGACCAGAGACCCACATTATCGTGTCTAATTAGTATTTGGTTGATCTTTAAAAAAGCACAGAAAAACCAAGAGGGCAGAAAAAAACCCAATCACAACAGGATTTATTTAATATATTAAAATCTCCTTCCCCTGGCACTCTGTTCTTCCACCATGTTCATGTAAATAATTTATATATGTATTTAACTATAAACTTAAAACGCTCTTCACATACCATCATGTATGCTAGACTGCCAATGTAATAGTCTATACAAAATGTATTTCTTAATATCCAATGTAAAGGTCAGAGATTCTTACATCGCATTGAATCCTGAGTGTTATATTGATTCTGAATTCAGACACTTGCATGAAGTACAGAGCCACCTGCAATTTATTCTTAACTTCCCAATATCTATCGTATCTAGAGTAAACTCATCCACTCAACCACGTTTGAAATAATTGCCTAGATCATTATCAGAGACTAAGAGAGGCTCTTTGCTGGAGTCTGCTTTTTCACCGTAGAGTTTGATAAAACTTTGGAGTCTGAGCTGGCACCGGGGATATCTCCCATCTTCACGCTGATGTGATAACTGACATCTAAAGTGTGATCAATGTACAAAGCACAGGCACGGGAGTGGCATTTCCACTGCTCAGCCAGGCAATTGGCTTCAAATAGATATAGAGGAAAGGACTCCAACTAGAGATACAGAAAGGACTTTGCTCCTCCATTCATGCATCCAGCATCTTAGGGCCACACTGGATAAACTGTCACACCTTGGAGTTATTCACCAAAACATAAGAGATGCAATGTTTACACTAATAAGCAGAAAATATTCTGTACTCCTCCCTCTCACTGTTAGACGATTACCAAGACATAAAAATGAGCTTAGGCAAGTGAGGCGATTTCACTTTTTTATACTTACAATTTAATTCAATAGCTTTGACTTTTTTTCGAAAACAAAACAAAAAACATGAGCTCCGTAAGCGCTGTTCTCTAAAGAAAATTGTATTGGAGCCCTGATTCTCCAGAAAAGGACAATGTAATCTTTTTCGTGATTTTCTTCTGGGAACAACACAATGTTATTTGATGGAATTTACTCTACTAAAGCAGTGGCAATTCAAGATCCTTCAGAGAAAGCTACACAAGAAAGCAATTCTTAAACAAATCATGACATTAAAAATAAAAGTTTCTTTCCACATGCATAATATTGCAATTATTCTCTTTTATACAAATTAATCTCATTCAGAAACCAGTATTTAAGGGTCAGAGGCATTTCCTCCCCAAGTGACCTACTGCAGTTTCTTGCATAAGAATGGCAAGAAAAACCCAGTAGATTTACTGAGAACTGACATGGATTATTAAGTAGAATAAAGCAAGTAAATATGTCCATACACAGCTCAAACCCAGACCTTTTTTCCAAGCTAAACTCACTTTTTAGCATTGGTAACTCCCCAGCAGGCACTAATTCTTGAACAATCTGACCATCATCCTCATTTTTGTCAAGCCATCTGGTTTACAAGCAGAAGTTATCTTTGAAAAATTAGGACCTATTAGACTTTCAAAATCTAGGCTGGCTCCACACATAGTAAAAATCCACACAAAGATATTTTTACAGGTGTGTTGGTTTTGCGTGGCAAGGTTTTGGTAGTGGGGGGGCTACAGGGGTGGCTTCTGTGAGAAGCTGCTAGAAGCTGCCCCTGTGTCTGATAGAGCCAATGCCAGCCGGCTCCAAGACGGACCCGCCGCTGGCCAAGGCCAAGCCAATCAGCGCCTCTGTGATAACATATTTAAGAAAGAGAAAAAACAGTTAGAGAGCGCTTTTGCAGCCAGAGAGAGGAGTGAGAAGATGTAAGAACATCTGCAGACACCAAGGTCAGTGAAGAAGGAGGGGGAGGAGGTGCTCCAGGCACCGGAGCAAAGATCCCCCTGCAGCCCGTGGTGAAGACCATGGTGAAGCAGGCTGTCCCCCTGCAGCACATGGAGGGAGGATGAGGGGGTGTAGCGATTCCACCTGCAGCCCGTGGAGGACCCCACGCCGGAGCAGGTGGAGGCACCTGAAGGAGGCTGTGGCCCCGTGGGAAGCCCGCGCTGCAGCAAGCTCCTGGCAGGACCTGTGGACCCGTGGAGAGAGGAGCCCATGCCAGAGCAGGTTTGCTGGCAGGACTTGTGACCCCGTGGGGGACCCACGCTGGAGCAGTTTGCTCCTGAAGGTCTGCACCCCGTGGAGGAGACTCACGTTGGAGAAGGCCGTGAAGGACTGTCTCCCGTGAGAGGGACCCCACGCTGGAGCGGGGGAACAATGAGTCCTCCCCCTGAGGATGAAGAAGCGGCAGAAACACCGTGTGATGAACTGACCACAACCCCCACTCCCCGTCCCCCTGTGCCGCTGGAGGGGGAGTGGAGGTTGAAGCCGGGAGTGAAGTTGAGCCCGGGAAGATGGGAGGGGTGGGGGGAGGTGTTTTTTAAGATTTGGTTTTATTTCTCATTCCTCTACTCTGTTTTGCTTAGTAATAAATAAGATGAATTCCCTCTCTAAGTTCGGTCTGTTTTGCTCGTGATGATAATTAGAGAATGATCTCTCCCTGTCCTTATCTCGACCCGTAAGTTTTTTTTCATTGTACCTTTTCTCCCCTGTCTAATGAAAGAGGGGAGTGATAGAGCGGCTCTGGTGGGCACCTGGCCCTCAGCCAGGGTCAACCCACCACAACAGGGCTCTATTTCTGTTAAGTTTGCAGGAGCAAACCCTATGGCAGTCACACTTTAAACTTCCATTTTTCCAAGAAGAGAGATCATGAGAGCCCTGCTCACAGTAGATAAGCATCTGCTGTGATGTCCATCTGTCTGGAAAGCACACTCCATAGCCACAAGTGATTCCTGTAAATGGGGCCTCAGTCTCTTGAAAGCATTGACCTGCATTGACCAGAAATACTTGCAGCCTTTATTACTAGCCACCTTGGTTACAATCTTTATAGCATCTAAGTTACTAAAACTCCCTTTTTTTTCAGTGTTTGCTTACTCTAGTTTATTATCACTTTTCCCTTCCTTACAGATAAGTATATAACCCTTTTTTCTCCACCAGGAAGGGGATGAATTATGTTGTTCCTATTTTCAGGGCTGTGTATGTGGCAGCTGGCACCAGCAAAAAGAAGGATTTCCTTTGTTTCTCAACATTAATCTAATGATCTAACTAGACTAATTAAGAAGAAGAGCCAGGCACAAAGCACAATGTAGCATGATCTCAAGGGAAAAAATCTGAAAGGAAAATGGAGGGGAACCAATTGCTAATCTGGTAACCTTCACAGCTGCTCCTTCAGACTCAGGGATGAAGGAATTACAGCCCAACCTCATCATACACCATACAGCACCTGTTGTACAACAACAGCAAAGGCCCTGGCAGAGGTTTCTCTTTTTCCACTTCAAACCCAGACTGCTGCAGCACTCAGGATATTCCTGTAAGCATCTGCTTAGGGTCAGGTTTCCCATAGCGGTGCACTGAGGCAATTTCAGCCCCCATACATCGTGTCATGAGAGCAAGCGCAGTTCCCAGAAAGCCCGTTGTTCCCAGGTACACAGCTATCTGCAGCAGCATCTTTTGCAGTTAAAAATACTGCTTAAAACCAGTGGGGGTAAATGAAGGACAAGTGAGCAAGCTCTGGCAGGTCATGCAGGGTATTTAAATTGCTATAATAATTCCCAGAACTAGAAAAACAAATCCCCAGAAACTATTTCTTTTTAAAGATGGCCACACAGCTATGTGAATGACACCAGATCACAGAAGACCTGCTCCTGCACAAACACATGCAGCGCAGATGTACTGCAAGCTTCCTGCCATGTCACCGTGCCACACGCGTTCTCCTTGGCTGATACTCACACCAAAAAGGAGGGGTTGCTCACTTCACATTTAAGTTTCCACCTTTGATTTTGCTGATGAGCCAGCACACATGGAAACCAGCAAACCACCCTCATAACAGGGATTTGGGGACATGAAGAAATGACCACTGAGAGCTGGATCAAACCTATGGTATCTCACTGGTAATAAGACAGCACAGCTTACAGTCATGACCAGTTGGACTTGACATGGTGACCAAGAAGTAACCAGATATTTTGGAAGACCAAGGATGATAGGTCTCCATTTCATCCATCTGAAGGAACGTTATCTTTTTAGTCTCCTCCTCTCCCTTCCCACCCAGAGGAAAACAATAAGCACAAAGAAACCATGCAGAAAATCAGCACTGGGAAAGAAATCCAAACATGAGCTAGAGCCAACCAGTCCCAGAAGCAAAAGAGGTGTATACAGCCCCACCACACAGACACACATCTCCACTCCCAGCTCCTCTCTAAGCTTTGGCAGGTTGTTGGGTATGCAGTCTACCCCATATTCTTCCCTTTCACTCTGTAAAGCAGGTGGCCATGTGTAGGTGGCCTGAAAAGGGCTAAAAGCTAAAGGGGTCAGCATGAGGGTGATGAACACATGAACATGTGATGATCACACAAACAGCATGTGAGAGCATCAGATGTGGTGTTGTGCCTCAGTGATGACTGAGAGGTGTAGTGGGGATAGAGGAGCAGAAATATCTGTGGGGAAGACCATGAAATTGATGTCAAGAATTGAGCAAGGGTAGAGTGCAAGGAAGGCAGAAGAGGAACATGCTAAGACATCACATTGTCTTAAGAAAGGAAGCCTTTATTGATGTTTTGGGGTTGAGGGGTTTTTTTTAACTTGTTAAAACTGGTCCTTAATACCTTTGTATCATGTAGTTCTTGATGCTGACTCAGGATTCATGTCCTTGGACAGGTATCCAATGGCTAGGGGATCACATCATCCCAAAAGTCAAGATGCTTCTGCATACCTGGATGTTAACTGGGAGGACCCACAAAATTTGAGCCTGAACTCCACCACCCTAGGACCACTGAATTCAGGAAGGCAGAAGCTCACAAGGTAGACATACTTCTGCTCTCATGCTGCTGGTTTTTGTGTCCTGCAAGCTGCTGTTTCTGCTGCTGGTGTACATTTTGTGTCACCTTCATCATTGCTGATGTTTTAGGAAAATGTGGGATGAATCTGTGTGAACCGCTTCTGTGCCAAGGTGGCAGGATGAAAATACATCCCACAAGAAACACATCTCTGTGTGCAGCATGGCAAATGCTAACTGCTTCAGCAGTGAGGACAGATGAGAAAAATTAATCAACAAAAGAGAATATGCCACTAGATAAAGAAATTCCCTCTACCAATGTTGGTAGCCACTGATGGCAAGAGAAGGAGTATGTCTTGCACTGGAAGAGGAAGAGGGAAGTTTATAAGCAGAAGTGGCTTAAGGCTCCTTACTTTGTTTCAGCCAAGAGAATAGCCGGAAGTGGCAGAAGCACTATTTTCTCAAGAAGATGACCTTAGTGACAGAGGAAGTATTTGGATGAGCAATGCCACTGTGTTCCTTCCCTTCAGCACATATGCTGCAATATCCTAATTTTATTTCAGTGTAATTACAATAGCATATCACTGAGCAGTAGATTGCAACCAGGGGTTTATAGTCTTACACTGAACACAAACATATTGACACATAAACACATCAAGCTGCAGAAAATAGAATTTTTCAGTATAGTGACATCATATTTCTAGTACAAAAGACCTGACAAAATCTTTTATTTTATCAGCTTGCTGAGGTGATGCTGGACTCTTCCCCTAGACTCCTGGTGATGCAGTTCCTCTGCCACAGCTTTGTGTATCTGTCATGGTTTTACCTCAGCCAGCAGCTAAGCACCACACAGCTGCTTGCTCACTCCTCCCCATTGGGATGGGGGAGAGAATTGGAAGAGTGAAAGTGAGAAAACTCCTGGGTTGAGATAAAGACAGTTTAATAGGTGAAGCAAAAGCCGCACGCACAAGCAAAGCAAAGCAAGGAATTCATTCACTACTTCCCATGGGCAGGCAGGTGTTCAGCCATCTCCAGGAAAACAGGGCTCCATCACACGTAACGGTTACTTGGGAAGAGAAACACCATCACTCCGAATGCCGCCGCCCACCCCCCCCAATTCCCTCCTCTTCCCCAAGCCTCTTATAAAGTGAGCATGACATCATATGGTATGGAATATCCCTTTGGTCAGTTTGGGTCACCTGTCCCAGCTGTGTCCCCTCCCAACTTCTTGTGCACCCCCGGCCATCCCGCTGGTGGGGCAGTGTGAGAAGCGGAAAAGGCCTTGGCTCCGTGTAGGCACTGCTCAACAACAGGTCCATATAACAAATACCTCTCTATATTATCAACAGTGTTTCCAGCACAAATCCAAAACATAGCCCCATACTAGCTACTGTGAAGAAAATTAACTCTCTCTCAGTCGAAACCAGGACAGTATCACATGTGGTCTGGATAACTGAAGATAAGTTTTCCTGCATAGAGGTGTTTGTGCAAGGGATGTTTTACTTGCAGCTGTCATAGCAGAGTGGGTGTCTGGGCAAGCATGTTCAGCTAAGCTTGAAACCTTCATGTGTTTAGTTAGTAACAAGTCTTGTTTGTTCTGAAAAAAAAAATGTAACAGAGGTGCTGCTGACTAAACTCTCCATGAGAAACATCGCTGAGTCACGCAGAAAGACGTAGTTCTTGGTCATGCTCCCCATCACAGAGACACATCCAATGTGCAGGACAATGCCCTCGGGTTATCACCGTGTCTGCCTATCAGTGACATCCTCCTTCCAAGACCCCAGGCAATCCCAAACTGATCTGTCTTCCACTATTTTAAGCCCAACATTCAATTCTAGTAGGTGGGAAAATGGACCATGACTGTGTTTGTATTTAAAAGTTAAGCAAAATTCACATCAGGATACATCATCCAAAAGTCTCTAAAGGGGACCAAGACATTGTAAAAAATATAGAAGCTCAGCTATAAGAAAACTTTCATTTACTAGAAAGCTGTTTAAGGCCTAGAACTGTTTCAAAGCCTATAATCATGGGAAAGGGGTTTCTAATCAAGGTAATAGGTAATGAAGCTAACTGACCATGGCAAGATACAATGCTGCTCTGTTCCACGTACAGTCCCTACCAAACTGAACAATAGGTTCGGAGATATTAATCTTATGAAGTAAGTTGTTATGGACAAGTGTATCCACAACAAGGGTACTGTGCATGCCTGCAAGAAGAAGGTCATTCAGTGAACACGGGTGCGAGACCACTGATGACCACCAGAGACCCCTGAGGACCACCGACTCAAATCACTGAGCATGCGTGATGGGGAGGAGAATATGGAAATGGATTCTAAGAAATTATTATCATAGGACTGCCTTTTCTTGGAAAAACGATGAATATGTATATTTTGATTCTATATAACCTGTGTGTTGGTAATCACCTGGCATGCACGTTGGGTGGAGCTGTTTCCCCCGTGCATCCAGCGCTGCAATAAAGCAAACCTAGGGTAACTCACATCTGGTAGATTTCTTTAACAGACATCTCCAACCCCTCAAGAGAGGGATTGCAGTTTCACTCCAGTTGTGCAGTTTTTTCTACTGATAGTCCCATCCAGACAAGAATAAGCAGGAGACCACCTCCTTGAATTTTGTCCAACTTCTTTCAATCTCTGTAACATCTTGTGGCTATGAGTTCCCCTGGAACTGCAGGGGAGCAGGAGCCAAGTGCAGCCTTGCAGTGCCCTTATATCTCTTATCTGCCTTCTACAACAACCTCCCTGGACATAAATAAGATCAAATTCAAAGCAGCGAAAGGATGAAGAGGGATCTAGACTAGCCACGCAGCTACTAGCCACGCGGCTGCTGGCTCACCCCTCCCCAGCAGGATGGGGAGGAGAATGGGAAAGATGAAGGCAAAGCCTCATGAGTTGGGATAAGGACAGTTTACTGGGACAGCAAGGGAGAGGGAAACAACAACAACAGTACTTATAACAGAATATTCACGACAGGTGATAACACAAGGCAATTTACCGATCCGACGACCAACTGGACACTCAGCCCGCAATCAGACCATCCTGGAGTGGCACCAACCCGCCCCTCCCCGACTAGCCACCTTTTATGGTGAGCATGACATCACATGGTATGGAATATCCCCTTGGCCAGCCTGGCTCACCTGTCCTGACTCCTTGTGAAAATTAACTCTATCCTAGCCAGAACCAGGACACTTATAATTTGAAATATCATATCTTCTTTCTTAACTGTTGCAGAATCTTCCACCTTGGAATTTCAATTTATTTCACAATCTGGCTGCCTATAGCAAATAACACAATTGCTTTTCTAACCAGCCTAGTTACAGACACAGACAGGCTGCTTTAAAAAAAAAAAAAAGCTTCACATTAATCTCTTTGCAGAATTAAAGATTAACCCAAGAACAGTTGAGACAAGAAGAATGAGACACTGGGTACTAAATATTCTCATAATTTCAGACTTACTTCAGACAAAGTGGTTTTGAATTTGTTCCTTATTTTCCAGATCATCAGCTTTAATTGTAAACTCTTCATCATTGCAGACTATGGCCAGCATGTAACCTTAACAACTCTTGAAGACTTTTAAGTCCAATGCACAAACCTCCCTACCTATGGGGGTTCAGAAGGAAAACTTTTCTAACTATTTCTGTCCAAATTTACAACCAACTCCTAAAATAATGCTCTGGAAAGTGCTTTGAGATCTCTGGATGAAAAGAAATCCCTTTCTCGAATCCAGCAAACATGCAAAACTATAGCTTCTTTGAAATGCATCTGCGCATTTGAAATGCTTCCTCTGCTGTTTTCTGTAAAAGGAGCCCTGCACCTTGAGAAGCTATGTGATGTGGTCAACACTCTGGAGACAAGGGATGCAATCCAGAAGGAACTTTCCAGGCTTGAGAGGTGGGCCCGTGCAAACTGCATGAAGTTCAACAAGGCCAAGTGCAAGGTCCTGCACATGGGTCGGGGCAATCCCAAGCACAGATACAGACTGAGTAGATTGAGAGCTGCCCTGAGGAGAAGGACTTGGGAGTGTTGATTGATGAGAAGGTCAACATGAGCTGGCAATGCATGCTTGCAGCCCAGAAAGCCAACCATATCCTGGGCTGCATCAAAACCAGCGTGACCAGCAGGTTGAGGGAGATGATTCTGCCCCTCTACTCCCCTCTTGTGAGACCCCACCTGGAGTACTGCATCCAGCTCTGGGATCCCCAGTACAAGAAATACATGGACCTGTTGGAGTGTGTGGAGAAAAATGCTTTAGCTAATAAAGACGGCGTGGGAAATGTGCGATTTTGACCTCTGCGCTAAAGCAGCGAAAAACAGCGGTTTAAAGAAAAGATATGCACAAAACAGGCCTTGCATTCTTCGGTAGCTCATAAATAACATGTGACTGGCCTAATCCAGGAGATAAGGAGCTGAGAAGAGACAGCCAGGCACCTGCCAGGTGCAAGAGAAAAACAGAATAACAGATCTTGCAGGGAACACAAATCGAGTGATGATTGGGGAATAAAAGAGCCTCCCCTTTTAACAAAAAATACTATATAATCAGAAAATTCTGTAATAAAGTGGATTCTGTACTTGCACCCTACGGAGTCCGCGCCTATCATACACCACAAATGGCGCCCGAATCGGGACTTGAAAAATAGAAGAAGGACTTGGAAAAGAGAAGAAGGAAAAGCAGTGCCGATAACTACCGGTGGTGTACCCCTGCGTAGCTGGACGGAGGAAACTGCACTGCATCGAGCGCTCATATTCATCACCGGTCGCTGGACGACACAGGTGAGCAGCCGCGGGGAAGTTTTTGAGACTGTCGTTTTTTTATTATGGTACAGTCAGCGACTCGAGAACAGAAGTTGCATACAGAGAATTTACAATGTATTTTACGAGAGCAAGGTTTTAAGGTCGCTGCGCTGCATTTGGTGAGGTTGCTTGTATGGATTCGGGATTATTGTCCGTGGTTCCCTGTTAAAGGCTCATATGATCTCACTCAGTGGCAGAAGGTTGGGGAGGAGCTGCAAGCTAAGCAGCTTTTGCAGTTGGAGCTCCCCGATGATATATTGATTACCTGGCGTGTGGTTTATACTGCTCTCAGGACTCTGCTACCTGCTGAACAGGTATTGCAGAAAGTGAATGACTCCATATTACCACCCGCTGAGACAAATACGAGAAAAGAATCTCGTTTGTTTGAATTAATAGATCGTGAGTTGGAGTCAGACTATGCTGAGGTGGTGACTGAACCTCCGCTGTCGGAGGGCAGAGCAGACCCTGGGGATCCTTTTGATCCAGGTCCCGTTGACCCCGAACGAGAGCCGGATTTATATCCTCCGCTTACTCCTGTAAAAGCGAAGGCTGCTTCTGCCCCCACGGCAGAAGAGATTTTGCAACAACAGAGACAAAAGACTCTCTCACGGCTATCCCTGACGCCCACCCCCCACCCCCCCCACTCAGCGTGCGCCCGCCCCCTTCTGCACCCCCCCCCCCCCCCCCCCCCCGAGTTACCAATTACAAGGAACTGTTCAGTCTAAAATCTTGGGTGGACTACTTGACGAGTGCCGGACAGAGGCACTAAAAAGAGGGGACATATTGCTTCTTCAAGCCATGCCTGTGTTGTATCAACCGAATAGACCCCCCGAATACGTTCATTTACCATATGATGTAATAAAGGAGGTCCGCAAATCGATAAAGGAGTATGGTTTGCAGGCATCATTCACAATGAACTTGTTACAGGTTATAGGAGAATCTTACGTACTGACACCCTTAGATTGGAAATCCATCCTACGTCTTGTGTTGTCTGCAGCACAGTACTGTGTGTGGTTTTCGGAATACCATGAGCTGGTGCAAGTTCAGGTGATGGACAATTTAACGGCAGGAACTGCTATTGGTCTTGACGAATTAATGGGAGAAGGGCGTTATGCTACCGGGATAGCACAGGCTGGACTATCGCGGAATGTTCTTGCCCAAGCCACAGGGTTAGCCTTGAGGGCACTCCGACGGGTGCCGGATTTCGGCAAGCGAGAGTCGTCCTTTGCTTCCATTCGTCAGGGACCTCAGGAGCCGTATGTACAATTTTTGGATCGTTTGCAAACTGCTATACAGAGACAGATAGACTCTTCTGAAGCAGCAGAATTGTTATTGTTTCAGCTCGCTATTGAGAATGCAAACACGGACTGCAGGCGAGCCATTGATCCTATTCGTAATCACGCAAAAACTTTGAATGATCTTATTAGAGCATGCCAAAACGTGGGCTCTGAGCAACATAAGGCAGATATGCTAGCTGCTGCCTTAGCTCAACAGTTGGCAGTTGCACGAGCTGCTACTAAATGTTTCTCCTGTGGTCAGGAAGGGCATGTGAAGAAAGATTGCCCGAAAGCGAGAAGAGGAGGACGAGGACAAGGAGGGCAGGGAAGACAACTTGCTCGATTATGCCCTCGTTGTCAAAAGGGATACCATTGGGGTAATCAATGTTGTTCTAAGTTTGACAAACAAGGCAATCCGCTCGGGAATACCTCGGGAAACGGGAGGAGGGGCGCGAGGTCTGGTGCCCCGAGACTACACAACAGGACCCAGCCCCAGCCCCCGCCGGCACAGTCCTTGACCTGGCCGGCACAAATAACCGAGATGAACGCTGGCAACTCACTACAGTCGAGTCTCTCAGACCAGCCACAGCAGGCAGCGCCGGGTTGGACCTGGCCACCAGTCAATCCACAGTAATTTGAGATCAGTCAGTACATCTAGTGCCTACAGGAGGGTATGGACCTTTGCCCAAGGGTTTATGTGCCTTATTGCTTGGTCGTTCCTCCACTTCCAGAGCAGGTTTATTTGTTTTGCCTGGGGTCATAGATTCCGATTATACTGGGGAAATAAGAATTATGGTTTGGACCCCTACACCACCTTGTACTATACCTATTGGAGAGCGAATTGCACAATTGCTTTTGCTGCCCGACACACAAAATTCAAACTGAAAGTTCCGCCCATGTTGGCGAAAGGGGGTCCTCTGGGTTTGGTAGTACAGGTCTGCCTCGCATCTTTTGGACACAGAAGATTACCACGGGACAACCGATGTTGACTTGTAGAATAAACGGTCAGGTGTTCACTGGCCTAGTGGACACCGGAGCGGATGTTTCTATTATTCAACGATCGGACTGGCCACAGGAATGGCCATTAGTACAGGCATTTGCTGCTATTACTGGAATTGGAGGGACACAGATACCTTGGCAGAGTATGCATTCCTTGACTGTGGAAGGTCCTGACAACAAACAAGCGGTTTTAAAACCATATGTTTTAACTGTGCCATGTACTTTATGGGGTCGTGATCTCTTGCAACAATGGAACATGACAATAACGACACATTTTTAACATGGGCCACTGACGTTCAGCCGCGACTCAAACTGACTTGGTTATCAGATAAGCCGGTATGGGTAGATCAGTGGCCTTTGAAAGGTGAGCGGCTAGAAAGGGCTCATGGATTGGTGCAAGAGCAGCTACAATTGGGCCATATTGTTCCCTCCACGAGCCCTTGGAATACGCCTATATTTGTTATTCCTAAAAAATCTGGCAAATGGAGATCGTTGCAGGACCTCCGGGCTATTAATGCAGTGATGGCGCCTATGGGGGCCTTGCAACTAGGAACTCCTAATCCCACTATGATTCCGGACAATCGGCATTTGAAGGTTATTGACTTAAAAGATTGCTTTTTTACCATTCATTTACATCCTGAAGATTGTGCTCGTTTTGCCTTTTCGGCTCCTGTGATTAATAATGATAGACCCATGCAACGGTTTCATTGGGTGGTTTTACCGCAAGGAATGAAAAATAGCCCGACTATATGTCAAATTGTTGTTAGTGAGGCCTTGTCAAATATTTGCAAAACATATGATGCAATCATGTTATATCATTACATGGACGATATTTTGTTGGCTGTGGAAACTGAATCATCTCTTTTCCAAATTTTCGACAGTTTAGTAGCTGAGCTTTGGCGATACGGTCTCCAAATTGTGACGGAAAAGGTACAGTCACTCCCTCCATGGAAGTATCTCGGCTGGGAACTTCTTGATTCGCATGTATATCCACAGTCTGTATGACTTGCTACTACAGTGAGTACTCTAAATGACTTACAGAAGTTGTTGGGGACAATTAACTGGCTTCGACCACTGTTGGGAATAACGACACACGAACTGTCACCCTTGTTTTCGTTGCTGAAGGGGAATCCTGAACTAACTTCTAGACAATTGACAGAAGCAGCCCAGTCGGCGCTGCAGAGAGTGATAGATAAAATTAATTTTACGTTTGCTCATCCAATTTCTCTGCAATTGCCAGTTTGATTGTTTATCATTTATCATTCCTTTCAACCATATGCTCTCCTAGGTCAGTGGGACGAGAAGGTGCGGAAGGAAGAGCATGCTTTACGCATTTTAGACTGGTTATTTTTACCACATTCTTTTGCGAAAACATTGACCACTGCCCTAGAAATGATTGCTAGACTTCTTTCGCAGGGTCGTTTGAAATATCAACAATTGACAGGACAAGATCGTACCTTCCTTCATCTACCATTAACCAAAGAAGAATTTCATGTTGTATTGTGTAATGTGTAATAGTTTGACTTTTCAGGCTGCATTGGCTGATTATACTAATGTTGTTTTGTATTCTTTGCCATGCCATTGTTTATTAGGTTCTCTGCACTGTTTACCTCTCCAACCACGGTCTTTGTTGAGTTCTGTTCCTCTACAGAATGCTCGTACTGTGTTTATCGATGGTTCTGGCAAAACAGGTAAGGCTGCAGTTGTATGGTGTCACGCAAACTGCGAGGAGCGGGCCTCAGATGTTTCTCACTTATCTGGATCGACGCAGATTGTAGAGTTAGCTGCAGCGGTCCGTGCCTTTGAGTTATTTTCTAAGGAACCTCTTAATATCGTTGCAGATTCTGCATGTGTTACAGGTATTGTTCAGCGCTTAGAATCCGCTTTTATACAAGAGGTAGACAACAAACAGTTGTTTGATTTATTGTTAAAGCTAGCCCAACTTTTAAAAATCAGACAGCATTCTTATTTCATTGTCCATATTCGTTCTCACACTAACTTACCAGGACCCCTTGCCGAAGGTAATACAATAGCAGACCAATTTTACAATGGCTGCGGTTTTTCCTCGACGTTTTGATCAGGCAAAATTAGCTCATGAATTTTTCCACCAAAACGCACGCTCATTACGAAAGCACTTCTCTTTAACTACCGCACAAGCTCAAGATATAATTCGAGCATGCTCGGATTGTCAGCGCCTGTCCCCTTTGCCAGTTTTGCCAGGGACTAATCCCAGAGGTTTAAACGCTAATGATTTGTGGCAATCAGACGTCACACATATTTCTTCTTTTGGACGCCTTAAGTATGTTCATGTTTCTATTGACACCTTCTCTGGTTTTCTGGTAGCCACTGCCCATTCCGGAGAACATGCCAGAGACGTTGTGAAGCATTTTTTAAGATGCTTTGCGACCATGGGGGTCCCACGGAAAGTTAAAACAGACAATGGCCCAGCTTATGTTTCTCGACGTTTTCTGTTATTCTTACAGGACTGGGGAGTTGAATATATTACTGGAATTCCGCGTTCCCCTACTGGTCAAGCAATAATAGAACGTGCCCACCGTTCTTTGAAATCTATTATTGATAAACAAAAAAGGGGGAATCCAGTAGGGACAACACCACAGGAAATATTAGACAAAGCTACTTATGTTTTAAATTTTCTTAATCTATCTGGATCTAAGCAATATAGTTCCACAGTAGATAGACATTTTAGAACTGAGGAATCCTCTACCGTGAAGCCTCAGGTGTTTTATAAAAATTTGGAATCTGGTCAATGGGAAGGACCAGTCCCCTTGCTTACCTGGGGACGGGGATATGCTTGTGTTTCTCTTCCCTCAGGTCCCTATTGGATCCCTGCAAGGTATGTAAAGCCAGCGCAAGTGAAAACGCATACTGAAGATGAACAGGACGATAAGAAACACCAAGATGATGTTGCATCTGGGGTTGATCCACCTCACAATTAAGATATGGTGGCTTATAGAATTGCAGATGTATTATAATGATAGTTTTAACACATCAGATTTATCTTTTTCGCCAGCTCATTCAAATATTTGGCGGATGGGCCTTCCCTTTTTTAAGCGACAATTATATCAAGTACTAATGATGGAGAATGCAACTAAGGCTAATGTAATGCTTTTGTCTGAAGCAGAAACCATGGTCCGCACAACCCATCCTTATTTTTTGCTCTAACCTCCAATGCTACTATTCTATCATGTAATGGATCTTTTTGTATTACCCTGTCTTCACCAGACTTTAGGAGTTGTATAACTTTTAGCGATTTATAAAATAAGTCTTATCTCGACTAACATAAATATAAGGCCTTCTGTGTCACGCCTTTTCTATGGAATGACACTCAGCATGATTGGAATTATGAAACAACATTTACAAGGACATTTGATTTATCTCTTCAACATAATATTCAGTCTTTACATGATCAATTCAGGGACCAAATTAAAAAATTACAGGAACTAATGAGCCAAAGTGTATTCGACACATTAAAAAATGGCCTATCATGGCTAAATCCAAAAACTTGGTTTAGGGGTTTAAATCTTCGAATGTGGGGTTTTATTGGCATAGGCACTGTGTTGTTTTTCTTGTTCTTGGTGGTTTTTTAACAGATTCTATGGTCGGCTTTCTGACAAGCACAGAAGATAGAGGCACGTGTTATGGACACACTGTTGCTCAACGGGGTTGTCATAAACAGAAAAGGGGGAGATGTGGAGAACAATGCTTTAGCGAATAAAGACGGCGTGGGAAATGTGCGATTTCGACCCGTGCGCTAAAGCAGCGAAAAACAGCGGTTCAAAGAAAAGATATGCACAAAACAGGCCTTGCATTCTTCGGTAGCTTGTAAATAACATGTGACTGGCCGAATCCAGGAGATAAGGAGCTGAGAACAGACAGCCAGGTGCCCGCCAGGTGCAAGAGAAAAACAGAATAGCAGATCTTGCAGGGAACACGAATCGGGTGATGATTGGGGAATAAAAGAGCCTCCCCTTTTAACAAGAAATACTATATAATCAGAAAATTCTGTAATAAAGTGGATTCTGTACTTGCACCCTACAGAGTCCATGCCTATCATACACCACAGGAGTGAGTCCAAAGGAGGTCACGAAGCTGATCAGAGGGCTGGAGCACCTCTCCTATGAGGACAGGCTGAGAGAGATGGGATTGTTCAGCCTGGAGAAAAGAAGGCTGCAGGGAGACCTTATTGCAATCTTCCAGTATCTGAAGGTAGCCTACAAGAGAGCTGGAGAGGGACTGTTTGCAAAGGCATGTAGTGACAGGACAAGGGGTAATGGTTTTAAACTGAAAGAAGGCAGATTTAGATTAGCTGTTAGGAAGAAATTCTTTACTGTGAGAGTGGTGAGGCACTGGAACAGGTTGCCCAGAGAGGTTGTGGAGGCCCCATCCCTGGAAGTGTTCAAGGCCAGGTTGGATGAGGCTTTGGGCAACCTTGTCTAGTGGAGGGTATCCCTGTCCATGGCAGGGGTGTTGGAACTAGATGATCTTTAAGGTCCCTTCCAACCGAAAACATTCTATGATTCAAAGTAATGAAGACATTTCACTGGTCAGGAGGCACCACTGTTGATGAACATGCCAAAGCCAGATAACATAAATAGAGAAAAGGATAGAAAATTTCTTGTGTCATTTGAACCCATCAGCCCTGAGACTGAGACGTTAGTTTCTTAGGCAAAAAATGGTCAGTTGAACCAGATTAACAAAGTGTACTGGGTTTGTGAGGCAAGGTTTTGGTGCTGGGGGTTACAGTGGTGGCTTCTGTGAGAAGCTGCTAGATGCTTCCCATGTGTCTGATAGAGCCAATGCCAGCCGGCTCCAAGATGGACCCGTTTTTGGCCAAGGCTGAGCCAATCAGCAACAGTGGTAGCACCTCTGTGATAACATATTTAAGAAGGGGGGAAAAAAAAAAAAACTTAGGGGGAGCTTTTGCAGCCAGAGAGAAGAGTGAGAAGATGTGAGGTACTTTTCAGACACCAAGGTCAGTGCAGAAGGAGGGGGAGGAGGTGCTCCAGGCGCCAGAGCAGAGATCCCTCTGCAGCCCATGGTGAAGACCATGGTGAAGCAGGCTGTCCCCCTGCAGCCCATGGAGGAAGGATGAGGGGGTGTAGAGATTCCACCTGCAGCCTGTGGAGGACCCCACATCAGAGCAGGTGGAGGCACCTGAAGGAGGCTGTGACCCCGTGGGAAGCCCAGGCTGGAGGAAGCTCCTGGCAGGACCTGTGGACCCGTGGAGAGAGGACCCCACGCCAGAGCAGGTTTGCTGGCAGGACTTGTGACCCCGTGGGGGACCCATGCTGGAGCAGTCTGTTCCTGAAGGTCTGCACCCCGTGGGAGTGACCCATGCTGGAGCAGTTCGTGAAGGACTGTAGCTCGTGGGAAGGGCTCATGTTGGGGAAGTTCATGGAGGACTGTCTCCCATGAGAGGGATCCCATGCTGGAGGAGGGGCAGAGTGTGAGGAGGAAGGAGCAGTAGAAGCAACACAAACCCCATTCCTCATCCCCTTGTGCTGCTTGGGGGGGAGGAGTGGGTAGAAAATGGGAGTAAAGTTGAGCCCGGGAAGAAGGGAAAGGTGGTGGGGGGGGTGTTTCAAGATGTGGCTTTATTTCTCATTGTTTGACATGGTTTAGCCACAGTAGGCAGCTGAGTACCACACAGCTGCTCGCTAACCCCTCCCCCCACGGGATGGAGAGGAGAATGGGAAAACAAAGGCAAAGCCTCCTGGGTTGGGATAAGGACAGTTTACTGGGATGGCAAGGGAGAGGGAAACAATCAACAACAGTACTGATAACAGATATTCACAATGGGTGACAACAGAAAGCAATTTACCAATCCCACCACCGTCCAACCAACCCAACACTCAGACCATCCCGGAGCCACGTCGAACCCCTCCTCCCCGACTAGCCTCCTTTTATGGTGAGCATGACATCACATGGTATGGAATAGCCCCCCGGCCAGCTTGGCTCACCTGTCCTGGCTCCTTGTGAAAATTAACTCGATCCTAGCCAGAACCAGGACATTATCCACCCCTTATTCGACACCATCTATGTCATGCCCAGATCATACAGCGATATCATTCCCTTACTCTATGGGCCATCCCTCTGAAATGTCCCTTGAGTTCATTTAGTCCATGGCTTTGGGCTACATATGTCATGACAGTCTCTAAGGGTAGGAGAAATGGTGCGTGCTGCTGGATTGTTGCACACTGCATCCAGAGTTTCATGGCTGGTGTATCTGGTATGGTCCATGCCTGCAGTCTGCGCATCAAAGACGTGATTTTCAGTTCCTGAATTCAGTTCTAGTTCCATCATCGTGGCACTCTGCTCAGTTTCAAAGTCTATCCTTCATTAGTTTTGGGTGATTCTTATGGTCATACCATTGATACAGCATATAGCTATTGCTCTCAATGTAGTCTTCAGCAGTCCATTGCACCTTTCGATTTTCCCAGAGGCTGGTGCATGGTAGGGGATGCGATACACCCACTCAATGCCATGCTCTTTGGCCCAGGTGTCTATGAGGTTGTTCCAAAAAAGAGTCCCATTGTCTGACTCAATTCTCTCTGGGGTGCCATGTTGCCACAGGACTTGCTTTTCAAGACCCAGGATAGTGTTCTGGGCAGTGGCATGGGGCACAGGATATGTTTCCAGCCATCCAGTGGTTGCTTCCACCATTGTAAGAACATAGCGCTTGCCTTGGCGGGTTTGTGGGAGCGTGATGTAGTCGATTTGCCATGCTTCCCCATATTTATATTTCAGCCATCGGCCTCCATACCACAGAGGCTTTACCCGCTTGGCTTGCTTGATTACAGCGCATGTTTCACATTGATGGACGACCTGTGAGACGGCGTCCATGTTCAAGTCCACCCCTCGATCACGGGCCCATCTATATGTCACATCTCTTCCTTGATCACCTGAGGTGTCATGGGCCCACCAAGCTACAAATAATTCACCCTTATGCTGCCAGTCCAAATCCACCTGAGCCACTTCAATCTTGGCAGCCTGATCCACCTGCTGGTTGTTCTGATGTTCCTCAGTGGCCTGACTCTTGGGTACGTGGGCATCTACATGACGTACCTTTACAACCAGCTTCTCTAGCCGGGCAGCAATATCTTGCCACAGTGGGGCAGCCAAGATGGGTTTCCCTCTACGCTGCCAGTTGCTCCGCTTCCACTGCTGTAACTACCCCCACAGGGCATTGGTCACCATCCATGAGTCAGTATAGAGGTACAGCGTTGGCCACTTTTCTCTTTCAGCAATATCTAAAGCCAGCTGGATGGCTTTCACCTCTGCAAACTGGCTCGATTCACCTTCTCCTTCAGCAGCTTCTGGAACTCACCATGTAGGACTCCATAGAGCAGCCTTCGACCTCCAATGCTTTCCCACAATGTGACAGGACCCATCAGTGAAGAGGGCATATGGCTTCTCATCTTCTGTTAGTTTATTGTACGGTGGGGCTTCTTCAGCACGTGTCAGCTCTTCCTCTGGCGACATTCCAAAATCTTTCCCTTCTGGCCAATCTGTGATCACTTCCAGAATTCTTGGAGGATTGGGGTTTCTTTTTCGAGCCCGCTGTGTAATCAATATAACCCACTTACTCCACGTAGCATCAGTTGCCTGGTGTGTAGAGGGGGCCCTCTCTTTGAACATCCAGCCCAACACTGGCAGTCGGGGTGCCAGGAGGAGCTGTGCTTCAGTGCCAATCACCTCTGAAGCAGCTCGAACCCCTTCATAGGCTGCCAATAGCTCTGTATCCCCGACTCCAAAACCCCAGGGGTCGACCTCGAGTCTCCCCTGGTGCTTTCTGCCAGAGACTCCAGGTAGGGCCATTCTCCCCGGCTGCAGTGTACAGCACATTTTTCCCATCTGGTCCTGCCCGGACTGGCCCAAGAGCTACAGCATGAACTATTACTTGTTTAATTTGTTCAAAGGCTTGTCGTTGCTCAGGGCCCCATTTGAAATCATTCTTCTTCCGGGTTACGTGATAGAGAGGGCTTACTATCAGACTATAATTTGGGAATGTGCACTCTCCTGAAACCCACAACACCTAAGAAAGCCTGTGTCTCCTTTTGGTTGGTTGGTGGAAACATGGCTGCTGTTTTGTTGATAATATCCATTGGGATCTGATGATGCCCATGATGCCATCTTATTCTTAAAAACTGGATCTCCTGCGCAGACCCCTGACCTTACTTTGTTTTATGGCGAAGCCAGCCTGCAGCAGGATTTGGATTGTTTTCTTCCCTTTCTCAGAAACTTCCTCTGCTGAGTTGCCCCATACAATGATGTCATCAATGTATTGCAGGTGCTCTGGGGCTTCACCCTTTTCCAGGGCAGTCTGGATCAGTCCATGGCAAGTGCTGGGGCTGTGTTTCCACCCCTGGGGCAGTCGATTCCAGGTGTACTGGACGCCCCTCCCAGTGAAGGCAAACTGTGGCCTGCACTCTGCTGCCAAAGGGATGGAGAAAAATGCATTAGCTATATCAATTGTGGCATACCACTTGGCTGCCTTTGACTCCAGTTCATATTGAAGTTCCAGCATGTCTGGCACGGCAGCACTCATCGGCGGTGTAACTTCATTCAGGCCACGATAGTCTACCGTCAGCCTCCACTCTCCATTGGACTTCCTCACTGGCCATATGGGAGTGTTAAAGGGTGAGCGAGTTCTGCTGATCACTCCCTGACCCTCCAGGTGACGAATTAGCTTGTGGATGGGAACCAGGGAGTCTCTGTTGGTGCGGTATTGCCACCGGTGCACAGTTGTAGTAGCAATCGGCACCTGTTGCTCTTCAACCCTGAGCAACCCTACAACAGAAGGGTCCTCTGAGAGACCGGGCAGACTAGACAATGGTTCAATTTCCTCCATCTCCAAGGCAGCTATTCCAAAAGCCCACCGGTAGCCTTTTGGGTCTTTGAAATACCCTTTCCGGAGGTAGTCTATGCCCAGGATGCACGGAGCCTCTGGCCCAGTCACAATGGGGTGCTTTTCCCACTCATTCCCAGTTAGACTCACTTCAGCCTCCAGCAGAGTCAACTGTGGGGATCCCCCCGTCACATCAGCAATAGATATCGGTTCCACCCCTTCATAGTTTGATGGCATTAGGGTACACGGTGCACCAGTGTCCACTAGGGCTTTGTACTCCTGTGGGTCCCATGTGCCAGGCCATTGGATCCACACAGTCCAATGAACCCTATTGTCCCTTTCCTCCACCTGGCTGGAGGCAGGGCCCCTCTAATCCTGCTCATCATATTCGCTACTCACCTCTTGCAAAAAGGACTTAGAAGTCCCTTCAAGAGGATCATAAGTGTGATCGGGATTTTCACTCGATCTGGGGGGGCTACCCGGTGGAAAGTGGAGCAGCATTCTTTCTGGAAGAGTCCCTTTTTACAGCTGTCTTGCCTTGTAGCTCATGTACTTAAGCCCATCCCATTTCCTCATGTCTTCTCCATGGTCATGCAGATAAAACCACAGGATTCCTTGTGGTCTGTACGCTCTATATCCCCTCTCGGGAGCAGAGGAATGCTTACTCCTAACAGCTGAAATACAGGTCTGTACAGGTGGGGAGTAGGACATATCCTTTTTGAGTTGCCAGATCTCCTGGGACAGTTTTTTCTTTTCCAGTCCATTATTCCCAGTGAGTTGGCGTGCGATGATGGTGTGCTTCGTAGAAATTTTTGCCACATGAGTCGGGTACATTGGGCTTCATAAGTGTCTGTGGGCAACTGCGCGTTGTCCGGATCATAATATACTATATCTCCCACACAGCTAATTCCCTCAGGTATTGGATACCTCTCTCCATGGTGGTCCACTTGCTTGGCCGACATACAACTTCACTGAAAGGATACCTTTCCTTCACACTTGACAAGAGTCTCCTCCAGAGGCTGAGGGCCTGTGCCTTCTTCCCAATTGCCTTGTCAATGCCCCCTTCCCTAGACAGGGATCCCAGCTGCTTGGCCTCCCTGCCCTCTAATTCCAGGCTACTGGCCCCGTTATCCCATCAGCGGAACAGCCAGGTAATGATGTGCTCCCCTGGAAGGCGGCTGAAATCTTTTCTCATATCTCGCAGCTCACTCAGGGACAGGGATCGGGTGATCACTTCTGGTTCTGGCTCTTCTTCCTGTTCTCGGTTCATCATCATTTCTCACTAAGCGAACCGATTTCCTTGTGTATTTCTTTTTGTGTATAGGGGCGACTGATACTGGTATGGGTTGATCTTTTGGCTTGGCTATAGTGCCTTTTGCAGGGGCTTGGGTATCTGCATTGCCTGTGGGTCCGCTCTCTCCCTCTGGATGGTGCTGTCTACTATCAAGCAGTGTTTGATAGATTGTGGCCAGGGCCCAGCACAGCACAGTCAGTTGTGTCTCCTTGGAATCCCCACAGCATTATCCTTTCAAATATTCTACCATTTTATCAGGGTCTTGCAATTGTTCAGGAGTGAAGCTCCAAACCATTGGGGGTGAGAAGGTCTCTAGATACCCACCCATACTCTCCCACATGCCATGCCAGCCCTGACCATTCAGCCTCAGGGAAGATCCCTGGGTGGTACTCTTGAAAAGATTTTTGCTAACCCTGAACAGGACTTGGAAAGCATGCAGGAGACCTAGCAATAGGAATATACTGGCATGAACATTCCAAGGGTATTCAAAATTCTCAAAAGCTGTTGTAACCAACCAAAAGGGAAAAGGGGAGGTGAAAGGGTGGGAGAAGGTATCTTCCCCCCCCCCCCCTTGTCTTCCCCATAGATTGGCTGCAATTATTAATCTATTCTGAGAGATGTTGACCAAGGTACGGGCCTGACCGAAATGCTACATACATGTACCAGCTCAGACCCATGACTGTCAATGATATCTTATCATAAGTCATTATCACACAAAACAACAATATGAGAACACGAACCCCTCTCCCAGAAGTGATAAACAGCGCCGCAGGGATTACATAGAGTAAACACGGGTTTACAAACCAGAGCCATGGGACCAAACAGAACATCATTATGACCAGTGACTGTTTCAATAACATCATAAATGCTTATAACAACTTTGTTTTAACACACTTGGGTCAGACTTGTCGTTATCACAACCCCTCGAGCCCCACGTTGGGCACCAAAAAGGACTGACGTGGTTTAGGCCCAGCCGGCAGCTGGCTCACCCCTCCCCCGTTGGGATGGGGAGGAGAACAGAAAAACAAGGGCAAAGCCTCGAGGGTTGGTATAAGGGCAGTTTACTGGGACAGCAAGGGAGAGGGAAAACAATCAACAACAGTACTGATAACAGATATTCACAATGGGTGATAACAGAGAACAATTTACAGATCCAATGACCAACCTATGGGATGCTCAGCTGAAACCCCGCCATACCCCCCCTCCCTGACTAGCCCCCTTTTATGGTGAGCATGATGTCACATGGTATGGAATAGCCCCCAGCCAGCTTGGCTCACCTGTCCTGGGTCCTTGTGAAATTAACTCTATCCTTGCCAGAACCAGGACAGCCAACTAGGGAAGGCACCCCGCTGGACCTGTTGTTTGCGAACAGAGAAGGACTTGTAGGTGATGTGATGGTTGGAGGCCATCTTGGGCATAGTGATCATGAAATGATAGTTTTTGATTCTTGGAGAAGTAAAGAGAGGGAGTCAACAGAACTGCCACCTTGGACTGCTGGAGGACAGACTTTAACCTGTTTAGGAGCCTGGTTGACAGAGTCCCTTTGGAGGCAGTCCTGACAGGCAAAGGAGTCCAGGAAGGCTGGACATTCTTCAAGAAGGAAATCTTAAAGGCGCAGGAGCAGGCTGTCCTCATGTGCCAAAAGATGGGCTGGTGGGGAAGAAGACCGGCCTGTCTGAACAGAGAGCTTTGGCTGGAACTCAGGAAAAAAAAGGAGAGTTTATGGCCTTTGGAAGAAGGGGCAGGCAACTCAGGAGGACTACAGGGATGTTGTAAGGTTATGCAGGGACAAAATTAGAAGAGCCAAAGCCCAACTAGAACTTAATCTGGCTACTGCCATAAAATTCAGTGAAAAATGTTTCTATTGTCTATATTGTTCTATTCTACATTTGCAACAAAAGGAGGGCTAAGGAGAATCTCCATCCTTTATTGGATGCAGGGGGAAACATAGTGACAAAGGAAAAGGCTGAGGAACTTAATGCCTTCTTTGCCTCAGTCTATAGCAGTAAGACCAGTTGTTCTCCAGGTACTCAGCCCCCTGAGCTGGAAGACAAGGACCAGGAGCAGAATGAAGCCCCCATAATCCAAGGGGAAATAGTTAGCGATCTGCTACACCACTTAGACACACACAAGTCTATGGGGCCAGATGGGATCCACCCAAGGGTGCTGAGGGAGCTGGAGGAAGTGCTCACCAAGCCACTTTGTATCATTTATCAGCAGTCCTGGCTAACGGGGGAGGTCCCAGTGGACTGGAGGTTAGCAAATGTGATGCCCATCTACAAGAAGGGCCGGAAGGAAGATCCAGGGAACTACAGGCCTGTCAGCCTGACCTTGGTGCTGGGGAAGGTTATGGAGCAGATCATCTTGAGTGCCATCACGTGGCCCATACAGGACAACCAGGGGATCAGGCCCAGTCAGCATGGGTTTATGAAAGGCAGGTCCTGTATGACTAACCTGATCTCCTTCTATGACTAGGTGACTCGCTCAGTGGATCAGGGAAAGGCTGTGGATGTTGTCTGCCTAGACTTTAGTAAAGTGTTTGACACCATTTCCCACAGCATTCTCCTGGAGAAACTGGCTGCTCATGGCTTGGATGGGCGTACTGGGTAAAAAACTATATCAGAATGGCTGGGCCCAAAGAGTTGTGGTGAATGGAGTTAAATCCAGTTGGTGGCCAGTCACAAGTGGTGTTCCCCAGGGCTCAGTAATGGGGCCAGTTCTGTTTAATATCATTATCAATGATCTGGATGAGGGGATTGAGTGCACCCTCAGCAAGTTTGCAGATGACACCAAGTTGGGCAAGAGTGTTGCTCTGCTTGAGGGTAGGAAGGTTCTACAGAGGGATCTGGACAGGCTGGATCTGTGGGCCAAGGCCAATTGTATGAGGTTCAACAAGGCCAAGTGCCGGGTCCTGCACTTGGGTCACAGCAATCCCATGCAATGCTATAGGCTTGGGGAAGAGTGGCTGGAAAGCTGCCTGGTGGAAAAGGACCTGGGGGTGTTGGTCTGAATATGTGCCGACATTGTGCCCAGGTGGCCAAGAAGGCCAACAGCATCCTGGCTTGTATCAGGAATAGTGTGGCCAGCAGGACTAGGGAAGTGATCGTGCCCCTGTACTCGGCTCTGGTGAGGCCGCACCTTGAATACTGTGTTCAGTTTTGGGCCCCTCAGTACAAGAAGGACATTGAGCTGCTGGAGCGTGTCCAGAGAAGGGCAACGAAGCTGGTGAAGGGTCTAGAGCACACGTCTGATGAGGAGTGGCTGAGGAAACTGGGGTTGTTTAGCCTGGAGAAGAGGAGGCTGAGGGGAGACCTTATCGCTCTCTACAACTACCTCAGAGGAGGTTGTAGTGAGGTGGGTGTTTGTCTCCTCTCTCAAGTAACAAGTGATAGGACGAGAGGAAATGGCCTGAAGTTGCATCAGGGGAGGTTTAGATTGGATGTTGGGAAAAATTTCTTCACCGAAAGAGTGGTCAGGCATTGGAACAGGCTGCCCAGAGAGGTGGTGGAGTCACCATCCCAGGAGGTATTTAAATTATGTGTAGATGTGGTGCTTAGGCATCACATGGTTTAGTGGTGGACTTGGCAGTGTTAGGTTTACAGTTGGACTTGATGACCTTAAAGGTCTTTTCCAACCAAAATGATTCTATGATTCTATGATTATTATTTATTGTATATTACAGCACTGCCTCCAGTTGTGACAGATTCCCTTTCCCTCTCCCATCCTGACTTTGAGAGTTTGCAAACATAGGCACTGACCATGCCAAGCTTCACACCCATGGTGAATCTCACACATTGCAAATGTTTCCTCTGAAATCCATGTCTGTGCACAAACTGATGCAGACGTGGATGATGCCATAGCTATGTGCCTGTGCCCATACAAGCACAATGGTACGGTTGGTTGGAGGTTTTAAGTACTTGCTCATGTCTGTGTATACTATTTTACATAGAATTCACAAACTATTTCTTTTCCTGAAAGTCAAACGAGGGAAATCCCTTGGTTAGCAGAGGTTGTAGCCAGTTCATGCATCCTCTGAACTGGATACTGGAAGGCAAGTGCACAGGTCAGGGTGTGAGATGTCGCTTCATGTTTCCCCATCCCAGTATCCCACAGGGACAGGATATAAACTTTATCTTATACACTGATGAGTCCTGGCATGACACGGATACATTTCTTGTCCCCGAATCACCAGCTAGGAGCAGAACAGGGAAAATGCATGTCTCCACTTCCCAGGGTCACACTGTTTGTGTGGTGGTCTGTCCCGCATGAGTGAACAGAAGTACAAATATGTAATTTTCTCCTGTGTGCAGATCTCTGTGTTTAGTTTACCTACACACAAGGTTTTTCAAATGCACTTAATGGATATTAACTTGTAGTTCCTTACAACTCTCCAGTCAGATTGCTGAGCAATTATACACATACTTTCTGTTTTCAGAAACTCAGGCAGGCACTCAAAGGACTAAATTAACCTAAGATACAGAAATGCGTTCTACCACAATTAATTATCCAATGAAAATTCTCAGTTCAGCAATATTTCTGAAAATAGAGTGCTCAGAAAGCCAACCTAGCATTTCAGTCTATTTATAATATAAACCTTCACTATAGCCAACGTTGTTAAGAGGTTTTTATAGTATATAGCATGAAGTTTTGGTCTTTAATTACTCCTTTAATCTTAGCTGGGCTTGTTCCTGAGAACAAGTTACACTCCTGCCTTTTACAGGATAAACAGCTTCCAGGAGCTTCCAGGAATGCATCAGACTGCTGCAAGGGTCAGAGAGTGCGTTTATTGAACACTGCTCTATTTCAGCCTAAATCTTGACTGATCTGTTTTTGTTCAGTGGAAGTGTAATGAATATAGCTAATTAACAAATGACCACCCAAAATTATTATTTTTTTTCAGAGTAAGTGAATTCGCACAAGTCTTCATTTGTTTCATGTGGCTCCTCTTCCACCTGGAAGGGTCAGCTGTTTGTAGGGATGTTAAATCCCTATATGTTAATATGAGGATTATGTTAAATGATATGAAATATATGTTAATATAGGGATTATGTTAAATCTAAAAAATGTACTGATGCTGTCCATTTGTGTTGTCTGCTCATAGGACTACAGCATTTTTCTTTTTTTGTTACACTTTCAGATCATCTCCAGGAGTCAAGATGGCACTTTGACTCTTGTTACAAACTCACAGGAGGTCCTCAAAGACAAGGTATTTTCTCTACTGTCCTGCAGTATGACAGGGAGTCACTGGAGATGTTTGTTTCACAATGACATGCCATGTTCCCAACTCCTGGAAACACTGAGGAGGAACAACCCTACTGTTTTCTGGATACCATTGAAAAGTGTCTTGAGGTGCTGGATAATGGGAGAATGATGCCTTGTTGCAATTATAAATCTCTCGTGTAAGAATAGAACTCTTTTATTCACCAGATATCCCCAAATCATCCTTAACAGAAGATAAACATTAAAGGAAAAAGGGGTATTTACTACTGCATGTTTTTGACATTTGATTCAGAAACAGATGCCCCAGGTGACAATTGTCCACATCTTTGATCCCTCCATCTCAGCTTCCATTCTCAAGCAAAGTGTGTATGATTTTCCTCATGAAAGAGGATCCCGATCTGGAGATATACCTCCTTACAGACCTAACCTCTCCTTGGGATTCAAATTCAAAATTCTCCTCATTCAGGAGGATTTCTCAGAACTTCAGAAATGCAAATGACTCTTGAGCACAACAAATTAGAGATATCTCCTTGCCCACAACATAGTTGTTGGAAATTCATTCACCCATTGGAAGGAAAGAAGGTTTTCCTTGCCAGAGAGAGATTCAATCATTCATACATAACTTCTGCTTTCCCAAAATCTCTATTTCATATACACTGATGGCTGACCTGTATTCATGCATGCAAGTGAGACTTCATGCATGTGGTTAGTTCTTAATTCTTGGACAAGGTTCTTGGACACGGTTCTTGGACGCAACTGTAGCTGGATAAGGATTTGACAGCTTTCTGGAGTGCTGACACTTCGCCCTGTTTTGACCAACATCTGTCTGCTGTAAAGTTATTGCGCAACACTGGAGAGTTACTGATTGGTCACCAAAGGCATATGGACCACATCAGTTCCCAATGTTAAATTGGATTAAGATTTTAAATGGTGCATGGTCACTGCATTGATTTTCTGGAACATGCTAAATTTCATAGGAAAAGAAGAGAGGAAGGATTTTCTATAAATGTTGAAAGGAGTTGTGAAGAAGTAATAAGAGTTTCTTACTGAGAGGTGATATATGATAAAAGGAAGGAAGGTAGGACTGAGGAGAACATTAGTGACATTACTCCATAAGAAGCTGTGAACTATAGCTGAAGGACTTTGGACTATGACTAGGAAAAAGAAGAAAAGGAAAAAGAGAAAGCTTGTCAGAGGAAATAAAAGCAGAAATGTAAGGCATGGAAGGATATATCACAAAAGTGTATGTTAATAGTTCATAGTTTAATTGATTGGCTTAACAACAGTGAAGGCAAAAACTGGCTAAACCCTGAGGATTAGGAGACCAGACTTACTAATGCAGTGATTCTGTAGTGATTCCTCGGACTACACAAAGTCACAAGAGTCCTGGAAGTGTATGGCAAATGGTCTGTGCAATTGCGCTAAACAGTAAAACACATTAAGTTTATCTCATACAGCTGCAAAAGTTGCAGGTGATCAGCTTATTTGAATTGCTGGGGGTAACCGAGCTCGTGAATGATTTGTATGTTTGTTCAAATGGGTTTTTAAATGCAAGGACAGTCTTCTCCACAGACCTGTCTGAATTGTTGTTATCGATACTTTGTGTAGCTACTTTTATTCTCAGAAATTGTTCACAAGCTAGTATTGATTTCTGAAAATTGATTTGTTCATAAACATTCATTAAGTAGCTTTGACAAACAGTTTCTGGATTATGAGGTATTCATGAATGGCACCTACTCACCACAAAACATACATTATGCGTCATACGGTATTGCTCCTGTCCTCAGACTGGTCAGTTAAAATGTAAGTAAGTAGTGACTGGATGACTGAAGTATAATGGCCAATCTTGAATCATGAATGACATATAAATATTTAGAAAAGCTTCATTTGAGGAATGCAAGGGACCTGAAAACAGATTCAGAAGCAGACTGCAGTCATTCATATACTCATGAATAACCTTACAAGACCTCAGAGGAGCAGAGAAGTAAATCTACATATTAATTTGTGCCTAACCTCATTTTGTTATTCCAAGGGCTCTAATCTAACCCAGAGGAAGAGCAGAATTTACATGAGAGAGTCATTAGAAAAAATGCATAAACAGCCTTTGAAATAGAGATGAACACACAGATCTATCTCCTTTCCAAAGCAAGCATCCGCCATGCTAGATCTGAGAGCTCTACAGTCAGTTGATGTCTCTTTCAGACTCAAAAGAATCTTGGATTATCAGCTTCACTGTTTCTACAAAAAAGTAGTAAATTTACTGTAGCATAATCTTGTGTCTGTAGGAGCCATGGGGTCTGTTTTGAATCTGTTCAGGTAAAAGTGAACTCAAACCTAGGCTTCACATGGAGCCACGTGCTCCAACAACTAGGAGTGCTAGTTTTGTTTATAAAGGATGTGCAGTATCAACAGCTTTTCTTCCTTTACCTACCTTTTAAAGACTAGCTACAGAAAGAAAGGATTCAGGTATGAGAAAGCATTACTGTACTTTAGAACACTTGCAGAAAGAGAAAATTAGATGCAGAGAAGAATTTTTTTTTTTTCCTAAAAAAGTCATTGATGGAGTTCATGCTTATCCAATATTAGCTGGCAGTTCAGATAATATTTTCAGAGTTGAAATTTTGACTCTGTTCTGAGGAAAAGCACAACTCAGTATAATCAAGCAGGTTCTATAAAAACCAAGTGATACAGTCAGGGATATAGTCAGCATTCAGCAGACTGCAAATTATGTCTCTATCTAGATGCCTATGAGAAATAACGGTACACAGAAGCAGATCTTTAAAAATCAAAGTTCTACCAAGGGGAAGCAATTGAGATCCATAATATGCAGTCATCTGTTGTGTCATTTCCAGAGCTTTTCTTTGTCTCATCAGAAGCAATTGAAATGCTAACTTTCTTATCAAATTGTGAAATATTGGGGCACGAAGGGTTGTGATAACGACAAGTCTGACCCAAGTGTGTTAAAACAAAGTTGTTATAAGAATTTATAATGTTATTGAAACAGTCGCTGATCACAATGATGTTCTGTTTGGTCCCATGGCTCTGTTTTGTAAACCCATTTTTACTCTATGTAATCCCTGCAGCGCTGTTTATCACCTCTGGGAGAGGGGTTTGTATTCTCATATTGTTGTTTTGTGTGATATCGACTTATGATATCATCGATGGTCATGAGTCTGAGCTGGTACATGTATGTAGCATTTCGGTCAGGCCCGTACCTTGGTCAACATCTCTCAGAATTGATTAATAATTACAGCCAATCTATGGGGAAGACGGGGGGGGATACCTTCTCCCACTCTTTCACCTCCCCTTTTCCCTTTTGGTTGGTTACAATAATTTTTGAGAATTTTGAATACCCTTGGAATGTTCAGGCCAGTATGTTCCTATTGCTAGGTCTCCTGCATGCTTTCCAAGTCCTGTTCAGGGCTACTGTGGGGTGCCGGACTTATCCAGGCTTGTTGGTGCCAAATACAGGGCCATTATGACCCAGCAGAAGGGGCCCTGGGGGAGTCCAGCTTGGGCGAGAGCAGGGATTGAGCAACTTGCTTATCTTGCCCTGATAAGCACTGGACCTGAACAGGGGCAGGAGATGAGCAATTTGTTCATCTTAACAAGATGCAGCGCCTGACGCGTCTGCTCCTTAATCAACTAAGTGACGCCTGGGGTGAGGGGGAGCCTTCACAGCTTGACGTTACTTTGGTAAAACTAAACAGACCACCGCTCCTCTGTACTGAACGCCTTTGTTCTCCGCCACTTCCCCCCCCCAGCCCCCATCAACTGCACAACAAGCCTTGTTAAGGGCCAATCGGCACACAATACCTGACTTAGTCCCACCTCGCCAAAAGGATAAATCTGGCATTTAGAATCCTCTTTTCTGAGGACGAGAACTCCAACTATCCGGACGGGTCGACGGGCCTGGACCTCTCTCCTCCCCAAGCAGGGACGCCTCTTTGGTAAGACTTGCGCCTCCAATTATGTCGGATGTTACCCCGGGAAAACTGTCATTAACAAAAGCGCTGAACTATTAACTTGAGCTCAAAATTGTCGCAGTACGTGCATTTATCAACGGCAATTCCGAACTTTTATATCTGTCACCTCAATAAATTACCTATTTTTCTTTTCAACTTTGCGAAACTGTTTCAGTGAAAGTCCTTAGTGGGGCTCTGACAGGCAAACATTGACTCTGATAAGTGGCTACACACATAATCCTTTAGACATGAACTGTTGACCAAGTCTGGGACTAAGACTGGACCTAGCCGCACCTAGGCTCCTCTCTCAGAGGGAGTTTAGAAAGCAAGGGGGTCCTTTCTGAACCTCGTGACTCAACGGGAGGGACTCCCTCAGCCACACATCAGACTTGTACCCTTTCACGCGACAGTAAAATTGGCGTCATGGACAGGAGTGCCATGGATAAACTGCTGCAAAAATATAAGTGTGCACCATCCCGAGCGGGAATAGAATGGGCCCAAAAATTTTGGAAAGATGAGGACAAAGTGATAGAGAGGATAGAACAGTGTAGACGTGAGCAAAATATTAAAAAAGGTAAAGGCAAAGGAATTGTTTGTGCAGTATTGGGGGCTTGTTTATCCTGTGCACAAAGGGAAATTAAAGAGTCCCCTCCTCCCGAATGAATTGCAGATGTAGAATATGCCTCTCTGAAATCAGAAAATGAAGTATTGAAAACTTCATTAACCTTTGAAAAGGAAAAAGGTGAGAAATTGGAAACTCGAGTAGATGCCCTCGTGATTGAAAACCAAAGCTTAAAAACAGAAAATAGGGAACCTAAAATGCTATTAGCCTCAGCGGAAAGGCGAGAAAAACAACTGCAGGAAAAGTTAAATCTTTTACTGAATCAAATGCCATCCTCGGTCTCGGCTAAACAGATCCGCAAATTAATACACTGTGCAGATCCCGAGACATGGGATGGAGACATCTGGTATGATAACGATAATGATGAACCGGTGGAAGATTTTGATCTTACCCCAGAACCTGTGCCTATACGACCACTGATTAAAACTGAAACTACAAATGAGGGGGATGATGATGTTCGTACTACTGTACGCACCATTCCCTGGTCTCCTGCTGAATTAGCAAAGTTGCAGGAAAAGTATTCCAGGAACCCGGAGGAGTCCGAGACGGAATACGTGTGGTGAGTCTCCCTTACCGGGGGGGACCGAATTTTACTAAGCGAGGAAGAAGCAGGAGGCTATTGGGGCCCTGAAGTGTTTTTAACCACTACACCAGGCAATCATAATTATTCATTAACGACACGGGCTGCCTATTGGGCTGGCAGCATAGACCCGCAAGAAAGAGGGGATCCCCTTGTTATCAAAACATCAGGATTCTCTGACTTGGCTGTGTCTGTACAAAAGGCAGCCTGCATACAAGCAATGTATGAGAGGGATGTGTTAAGGAAATCCCCAATGCTAGCCCCTATTGACCCAGCAAGGTTAACTCCCCTCATCCGTGGCCTCCCGGACAGCCTAAAGACATATGTAGCTAATGTCCAGGATAGGATCAGAGCCACCGGGGAGGCTAATGCTGTACCTTACCGTGCACCCCGAGCTGGGAGACACAGGGATCAGTCAATTCCCACCTGGAGCGAGTTTGTACAAGAGGTAGTGAATTATGGGCGCCGCATGGGTTGGATTGGACCGACCACTGGGAAACCACCAGAACCACCCCCTCGACGAGTTCATCAGGTCCACACCACTAAGCCTAAATCAGAGTTCAAACTAAAGTTTGATAAGGAACGTAATGATCTGTGGCGCAGAGCCTTGGCGATGGGAGTGCCACGACAGTTACTATACAGCACATCCACTGCTGATCTCCGAGCTCTGGTACAATCACTAAGCCAAAGAATTGATTCAGTGGGGGGAAGTCAGACGGCTGGAAATAAATCAGTTCCTGTTAGATCCTTGCCCTCAGCCCCACAGCAGGAGCTGATTGATTTAGTAGATACTCAAACAAAAAACTTGCATCCCCGGGGAGGACAGTGAGCCACCCTGCCCGGCAAGTGCTAACTATACAATGGCTCTTTGATAAACACCATGAACCTGTCATTGCTATTCCAGTAGGACCAAGGAGAATTTTTACGTATTTCCTCATTGATATGGGTGCTCAAATGTCAGTAATCACCAAGGAGACCGCGGAATGCCTAAATGTGAAACCCGGTCGCCGTAAGGTAAAATTTACAGGGATTGATGGGATCATAAAGGAATGCCCCACAGCAAAAATTGCCTTGTGGCTCCCAGGCGAGAGCAAATTGACCCGCACTGAAGTACTGGTTGGTGCTGCAAACACCAACATATTGGGATTTGATGTGTTGTATGGCAGAGTGTGGAAACTCCCCGATGGGTCACTCTGGAGTTTCGCTGGACGAGGTGATGGAGAAATAGCATGGCTTGAAGAGGATGAAACTAAAGCTATAAACTTATTAGAGATGTCTATACCTCTACCCCCATCAAGAATTACTAATGTAAAGCAGTACCCCCTGCCAGCAGCCGCACATTCGGGCATTGACGGGGTGGTAACAGATTTAGAAAAAAGAGGTATTATCACTCGCACACACTCCCCCTATAATTCTCCCGTCTGGCCAGTAAAAAAGCCAAATGGACAGTGGCAGCTTACAATTGATTATAGGCGATTGAATGCCAATACTGCACCTTTAACAGCAGCCGTACCAAACATTGCAGAATTAGTAACCCAAATTCAGGGAGCATCGCACCCATGGATGGCAACTTTAGATGTCAAAGATATGTTCTTTATGATCCCACTCCAGGAACACGATAAAGCCCAATTCGCTTTTACCTGGAAAGGGGTACAGTACACCTTTAATAGGCTGCCTCAGGGATATAAACACTCCCCCACCATTGCTCACAATGTTTTGGCGAAGGTTTTATCAGAAATTCCCAGCCCACAGGGTATCACGATATATCAGTATATTGATGACATACTGATAGGAGGAGAAAACTGAGAGGAAGTCGGGCGTACCATGGAAGGTATACAAGAAAAATTGATGACTTTGGGACTAGACATTCCCCCATCCAAGTGTCAGGGACCTGCCCAGGAGGTTAAGTTCCTGGGAGTTTTGGTGGATTAAAGGAGCCGCCTCTATTCCCCCGACACCCTGGAAAAAATAGAGCATGGGCAGAATCCATCTAGCATAAAGGAGTTACAGCAAGTTCTGGGAACCTTAGGCTATTGGCGCAAACATATCCCTGGTTTTTCTATTATTGCCCGTCCCTTATACAATCTGCTCAGGAAAGGTAAATCATGGGAATGGACTAAACAGCACGAGACTGCATTAGAATTGTTAATAAGAGAACTGAGGCTATTTCAACAGCTAGGCCCCTTACACCCGACTGACCCTATCCACGTAGAGTGGGGATTCAGTGAACATGGTTCCCATTGTAACCTATGGCAAAAGGGACCAGAAGGGCCAGAGAGACCGCTAGAGTTTAGCTCCCATTCTTTCAATGACACCAAAATGAGATATTCAGACCTTGAAAAAGGCTTGCTATCCTTAGTGCGAGCAGTGCAACAAGTGGAACAGATAAGAAAAGAACAGAGTGTGATCATTCGGGGACCTTTCCGTCTTCTGGATATAGTTCGGAAGGGTACGGCACCACCTGCAGGCATTGCCCAGAAGCCTACAGTCCGTAAATGGTACGCCTACCTGGAAAGTATCAATGACATCATGCCTATTACAGAAGGCAGCATTAAAGTATCTAAATTGCAGAAAGATATAGACAGCACATTGTTATTCCAAACTCCACCAAGCAAACCATCTCTGATTCAGGAGGCACCTCCTCTGAAGGCAGGCAGTGACCTTAAAGGGGTATGGTTCACTGATGCATCATCTTACAGGCAAAACAATGAGTGGAATTATAAGGCCGTGGCACTGGAAGTGGCCACGGGGGAAAAGTTAAGCGAAACAGGTAAAGGAAGTGCACAAGTAGGGGAGCTTAGGGCAGTCCTACTAGCCGCCCGACATGGTGCCAGCCATATCTACACCGACTCATATGCTGTTTTTAAAGGAGCCACAGAGTGGGTAGGCCACTGGGCAGTCAATGACTGGCAGGTAAATAGAGTCCCAGTCTGGCAAACTGACAGCTGGAAACAATTGCTAGAAATAGGAGAACAAAGGCTGCTGCATATCGGATGGGTCAAAGGACATGATCGATCAGCTTCTATCGCTGCCCAGTTCAATCAACAAGTCGATAGCCTCACACGACTACAGAAAATTGATGTCGTGAGTAATGAGCATGAATGGGAATGCTTGCTTGAATGGTTGCACATAAAACGAGGCCACACTGGGCGAGCCGATTTGTATCGAGAAGGTATAGCCCGAGGATGGCCCATATCGGTAAAGCTGTGTGAGCAAGCAGTAACTGCCTGTTCACAATGTCGTCTGCGACTTAACAAAGATCATCCAAGTAAAGCACCTCCCCTGCATATCCGGGACAAGAAAACACTGTGGCACACCTGGCAGATCGACTACATTGGCCCACTACGACCCTCAGGGGGTAAAAAATACATACTGGTGGGAGTGGAAGTCATTTCAGGAGTTACCATGGCTACAGCTGTCACAGCTGCCACTGGTGAAAACACAGTCCATAGTCTGAAGGAATGGTTTAGCACACTTCCCCTTCCTGAAGAGATTCAAAGTGATAACGGGTCACATTTTTCCGCTACAGTAGTACAAGACTGGGCAAAGGAAGAAGGCATCCGGTGGGTATTCCATACTCCTTACTACCCCCAAGCCAATGGTATTGTGGAGCGAACAAATGGCTTGGTCAAGCGATTTGCTAAACCTCATGAATCTGGATGGCATCTACGACCGTCCAGTGCCATCTATCAATTAAACAATAGATGGAGTGGAGACGGTTGCCCAAAGATGAAAGCTTTTTGTGCTTCTGCCACAACTTTAGTGCCAAAGGCAGATGTAAAACCTGGGGAAATACCCTGCTGGCTTTTATGCAGGCCAGCCTGTGCTGGTTAAAATGCCTCACATTGGGCCAGTGGCAACGGTACTAACAACTCCAAAGAATCTTTATGCTTGGGAAGCGAAAGACAGTTCTGGAAAACTCCATCGGATCAGCACTAGGTGGATAGTACCCACCTTCTAACCTAATATCTGCCAGTTAAATCAAGACCGAGCACTTCTTTTGTGTTCACAGGTACTCCGAATGACAGGAAATTGCACCTGGGATCACGGACTCCCCTACACCAATCTAGAGTGCCCCCAAGGGCTACTGATTTTTATTTGTTGCGTATTTCTATTTCTAATTCTCATACTTATCTGGAAACCAAAGTTTTAATATGGCCATGGTTAACAAAACTGTGATATTGTTTGAGGCCATAGTTGAAATAATTTGTGTGTTTAGTAAAATGTTGGTTTGGAATATATTCCAGGCTTAACTGTGTTTATCATTACTGCTGTTCTGTTTGTACTATTTACTGTTAAGTGGCAACCAAAGTTTTGATTATGAGCCTATTATGTGTAAGTAGTTTTAGGATAAGTTTAATATATATGTACGTGTTTGTTAGGTATAGTAATTGTGTGTGTGATCCATAGAGACTATGATCGAAGAAGTAAAAGAACCTTAGAGATGTTACAGGACAACACTGCTTTTAAGCTAATGCAAGGATTTTTTAGGATGATGGAGTGGACTCAGGATACTACTTGCTTAATGATGCCAACAACCCCTGCGGAGGGACTCCCTTTTATGGTGATTCCTCTTGACCTAAGTGGAGCACTGTCTGATCTGTGGAAAAGAAATGACACTCTAATACAAGACTTAACATGGATGAATGTAGAAAATACTACTTCTTTAAACTATACATATCCCTTGGGCCTTAACCTTAGCAATGTATGGGGTACCAATTGCACTATGCAATATTGGCCACAGAATCCTTGGATAAACCCACGCAGAGCAGCTGATAATAACAATGTACCTGCAAATATCAGTTGCACTGAGGTACCTTGGCTTAATCAGCCTCCTCGGCCGTTCTGGGGTTTGCCTATTACATTCCAATATAATGTCCCAGTAGAAGCTGAATGGTGTATTGAGTTTCCCTCTAAGTATGGATCTGACTGTGGCCCACAATCTGATAATTTATCTTGCATATGGACCACCACTGACCACAAAAAATGTTTTAAACAATGGGTGAGGAGACCCCAATATACCACGCCATTGGGACCAGACAGGTTATGGAATTGTACCAACAAAATAAATTGCTCCAATATTGATGATTATCTACGGGTATGGTTTGCCTCAGACCTCTATCATGCTTTAAGAAGTATATGTCTGTGCCATAATTATAGTGCTCCAATCCCTGGGCCAGCACCAGACTGTAAAAAGGAGGTGACGCCTGGAAACATCACTGTCTGGTCAGTGTACAATTCTGGTAAATGTAGAATCCCTACGAGACATTATAGGAATGGACACTCCACGCGTAGCGTAGTAGAAAACAGTACGTGTACCACTCTAATGTTACCTGCACCACCTGATACCATATGGGTATGTTCTGATGGACTGATATTGGATTACATTCAACCATATTGGGATGGGTTGGAATGCACTTTAGGACTTCCAAGTTTATGTCCTGCAATAGCTTTTAATTACACTCAATCATTGACAAAAGTAAGAGGGTACAGAACAAAGAGAAACGTATTACCCCCCACGTCATGGCCAAGTTGTTATACACCGGGAATGAGGATAAATTTAGCCATGAAAGCATTCTGGGGTCACTGGACAGTAATAGTTAACAATTGACTCTCTATAGAAAAATCTAACGTGGCAAGTAGAGACTCTTGCTAATTGGACACGAACTGCCATCGAGGCTAGCAACACCCAGCTACAAGCAACCTCACAGATGACCTTACAAAATTGATTGGCCTTGGATATACTACTACTGAAGGAGAACGGCGTTTGTGGGTGGCTAAATAACACCTATCCCAATGAAACTTGTTGTGTGTCAATCCCAAATGTGTCTGTTACCTTGCATGAAGCGATGGATGAGATGAGAAAAATTGCAGACCAGACCCGCGAACTCTGTGAGAAAATGAAACCAGGAGACTGGCAGTGGACTGGGTGGATTTCAAAAGTTTTCAGTTGGTTTGGATTAAAAATGAGTGGATGGATTCAGAATCTAATCCAGTATGCATTAATGTTTATCATAATGATTGTTATTGTTGGAATTGGATTGTCATGTATGAAAACTATGATAACTAGAGCTGTAACTGCACAAGTCAGGATGCTTCAAGTCTGTGATACTGAATATGTCCCTTTAATACCATCCCCTATCGAAAATTATGAGAATGAAAACACGGGAGAGAGAGATGGATCCCTCAACCCGCCTAAATCCAAATTATATGATGTTCCTCTTGGCGAGTTGTGACTAAAGTCAGGGGGTGGATAATGTGGGGTGCCGGACTTATCCAGGCTTGTTGGTGCCAAATACAGGGCCATTATGACCCAGCAGAAGGGGCCCTGGGGGAGTCCAGCTTGGGCGAGAGCAGGGATTGAGCAACTTGCTTATCTTGCCCTGATAAGCACTGGACCTGAACAGGGGCAGGAGATGAGCAATTTGTTCATCTTAACAAGATGCAGCGCCTGACGCGTCTGCTCCTTAATCAACTAAGTGACGCCTGGGGTGAGGGGGAGCCTTCACAGCTTGACGTTACTTTGGTAAAACTAAACAGACCACCGCTCCTCTACACTGAATGCCTTTGTTCTCTGCCACTTCCCCCCCCAGCCCCCATCAACTGCACAACAAGCCTTGTTAAGGGCCAATCGGCACACAATACCTGACTTAGTCCCACCTCGCCAAAAGGATAAATCTGGCATTTAGAATCCTCTTTTCTGAGGACGAGAACTCCAACTATCCGGACGGGTCGACGGGCCTGGACCTCTCTCCCCTCCCCAAGCAGGGACGCCTCTTTGGTAAGACTTGCGCCTCCAATTATGTCGGATGTTACCCCGGGAAAACTGTCATTAACAAAAGCGCTGAACTATTAACTTGAGCTCAAAATTGTCGCAGTACGTGCATTTATCAACGGCAATTCCGAACTTTTATATCTGTCACCTCAATAAATTACCTATTTTTCTTTTCAACTTTGCGAAACTGTTTCAGTGAAAGTCCTTAGTGGGGCTCTGACAGGCAAACGTTGACTCTGATAAGTGGCTACACACATAATCCTTTAGACATGAACCGTTGACCAAGTCTGGGACTAAGGCTGGACCTAGCCGCACCTAGGCTCCTCTCTCAGAAGGAGTTTAGAAAGCAAGGGGGTCCTTTCTGAACCTCGTGACTCAACGGGAGGGCCTCCCTCAGCCACATATTAGACTTGTACCCTTTCATGCGACAGCTACCAAAAATTGTTTCAAGAATACCACCCAGGGATCTTCCCCAAGGCTGAATGGTCAGGGCTGGCATGGCATGTGGGAGAGTATGGGTGGGTATCTAGAGACCTTCTCACCCCCAATGGTTTGGAGCTTCACTCCCGAACAGCTACAGGACCCTGATAAAATGGTAGAATATTTGAAAGGAAAATGCTGTGGGGATTCTAAGGAGACACAACTTAGTGCGCTGTGCTGGGCCCTGGTCACTATCTACCAAACACTGCTTGATAGTAGGCAGCACCATCCAGGAGGAGAGAGAGAACAGACCCTCAGGCACTGCAGCTGCCCAAGCCCCCACAACAGGGACTGTAGCCAAGCCAAAAGATCAACCCATACCAGTATCAGTCGCCCCTATACACAAAAAGAAATACACAAGGAAATCGGTTCGCTTCTTAGTGAAAGATGATGATGAACCGGGACCATCACGAGAACAAGAACAGCCGGAACCAGAAGTGATCACTCGATCCCTGTCCCTGAGTGAGCTGCGAGATATGCTGAAAGATTTCAGCTGCCTTCCAGGGGAGCACATTATTACCTGGCTGTTCCGCTGATGGGATAACGGGGCCAGTAGCCTGGAATTAGAGGGCAGGGAGGCCAAGCAGCTAGGATCCTTGTCTAGGGAAGGGGGCATGGGCAAGGCAATTGGGAAGAAGGCACAGGCCCTTAGCCTCTGGAGGCGCCTCCTGTCAAGTGTGAGGGAAAGGTATCCCTTCAGCGAAGATGTCGTATGTCGGCCAGGCAAGTGGACCCCCATGGAGAGAGGTATCCAATACCTGAGGGAATTAGCTGTGCGGGAGTTGGTTTATTATGATCCGGACAATGCACAGTTGCCCACAGACCCCGATGAAGTCCAATGTACCCGACCCATGTGGCGAAAATTTCTACGAAGTGCACCATCATCGTACGCCAACTCACTGGCGGTAATTGACTGGAAGAGTGAAGAGGCACCCACGTTGGACGAAGTGGCTGGCCGACTCCGGCAATATGAAGAGAGCCTTTCTTCCTCCCTCGTCTTGGCTGTGGCGAAGCTGTCCCAGGACGTCCGGCAACTCAAAGAGGATATATCTTACTCCCCACCTGTACAGACCCGTATTTCAGCTGTTAGGAGTAAGCGTCTGGAGAAGGGATATAAAGCATACACACCACGAGGTATCCTGTGGTTTTATCTGCGTGACCATGGAGAAGACATGAGGAAATGGGATGGGAAGCCCACCTCAACCCTGCGGGCACGCGTGCATGAGCTACAAGACAAGACAGCTGTAAAAAGGGACTCTTCCAGAAAGAATGCTGCTCCAGTTTGCACCAGGCAGCCAAGTGAAAGGCCAGATCGCACTTCTGATCCTCTTGAAGTCCTTTTTGCAAGAGGTGACTAGTGACTATGACGAGCAGGATTAGAGGGGCCCTGCCTCCAGCCAGGTGGAGGAAAGGGACAATAGGGTTCATTGGACTGTGTGGATCCGATGGCCTGGCACAGGGGACCCACAGGAGTACAAAGCCCTAGTGGACACTGGTGCACCGTGTACCCTAATGCCATCGAACTATGAAGGGGTGGAACCGATATCTATTGCTGATGTGACGGGGGGATCCCCACAGTTGATTCTGCTGGAGGCTGAAGTAAGTCTAACTGGGAATGAGTGGGAAAAGCACCCCATTGTGACTGGGCCAGAGGCCCCGTGCATCCTGGGCATAGACTACCTCCGGAAAGGGTATTTCAAAGACCCAAAAGGCTACCGGTGGGCTTTTGGAATAGCTGCCTTGGAGATGGAGGAAATTGAACCATTGTCTAGTCTGCCCGGTCTCTCGGAGGACCCTTCTGTTGTAGGGTTGCTCAGGGTTGAAGAGCAACAGGTGCTGATTGCTACTACAACTGTGCACCGGTGGCAATACCGCACCAACAGAGACTCCCTGGTTCCCATCCACAAGCTAATTCGTCACCTGGAGGGACAGGGAGTGATCAGCAGAACCCCCTCACCCTTTAACAGCCCCATATGGCCAGTGAGGAAGTCCAATGGAGAGTGGAGGCTGACGGTAGACTATCGTGGCCTGAATGAAGTCACACCGCCGATGAATGCTGCCGTGCCAGACATGCTGGAACTTCAATATGAACTGGAGTCAAAGGCAGCCAAGTGGTACGCCACAATTGATAGAGCTAATGCATTTTTCTCGATCCCTTTGGCAGCAGAGTGCAGGCCACAGTTTGCCTTCACTGGGAGGGGCGTCCAGTACACCTGGAATCGACTGCCCCAGGGGTGGAAACACAGCCCCACTATTTGCCATGGACTGATCCAGACTGCCCTGGAAAAGGGTGAAGCCCCAGAGCACCTGCAATACATTGATGACATCATTGTATGGGGCAACTCAGCAGAGGAAGTTTCTGAGAAAGGGAAGAACATAGTCCAAATCCTGCTGCAGGCTGGCTTTGCCATAAAACGAAGGTGAAGGGGCTGTGCAGGAGATCCAATTTTTAGGAATAAGATGGCATGATGGGGCGTCATCTGATCCCTATGGATATTATCAACAAAATAGCAGCCATGTCTCCACCAACCAACAAAAAGGAGACACAGGCTTTCTTAGGTGTTGTGGGTTTCTGGAGAATTCACATTCCCAAATTACAGTCTGATAGTAAGCCCTCTCTACCATGTAACCTGAAAGAAGAATGATTTCAAATGGGGCCCTGAGCAACGACAAGCTTTTGAACAAATTAAACAAGAAATAGTTCATGCCATAGCTCTTGGGCCAGTCCGGGCAGGACCAGATGGGAAAAATGTGCTGTACACCGCAGCCAGGGAGAATGGCCCTACCTGGAGTCTCTGGCAGAAAGCACCAGGGGAGACTCGAGGCCGACCCCTGAGGTTTTGGAGTCGGGGATATAGAGGATCCGAGGCCTGCTGCACTCCAACTGAAAAGGAGATATTGGCAGCCTATGAAGGGGTTCGAGCTGCTTCAGAGGTGATTGGCACTGAAGCACAGCTCCTCCTGGCACCCCGACTGCCAGTGCTGGGCTGGATGTTCAAAGAGAGGACTCCTTCTACACATCATGCAACCGATGCTACATGGTGTAAGTGGGTTGCAGTGATGACACAACGGGCTAGAATAGGAAGCCCCAATCATCCAGGAATTCTGGAAGTGATCACAGACCGGTGTCATGGTTTTACCGCAGCCGGCAGCTGAGCACCACGCAGCCGCTCGTTCACTCCCCCCGCATCGGGATGGGGAGGAGAATTGGAAGAGTTAAAGTGAGAAAACTCGTGGGTTGTGATAAAGACAGTTTAACAGGTAAAGCAAAAGCCGCGCGCACAAGCAAAGCAAAGCAAGGAATTCATTCACCACTTCCCATGGGCAGGCAGGTGTTCAGCCATCTCTAGGAAAGCAGGGCTCTGTCACGCGTAACGGTTACTTGGGAAAACAAACGCCATTGCTTCGAATGCCACCGCCCCCCCCCTCTCTTCCCCCAAGCTCCTTATAAACTGAGCATGACATCATATGGTATGGAATATCCCTTTGGTCAGTTTGGGTCACCTGTCCTGTCTGTGTCTCCTCCCAACTTCTTGTCCACCCCCAGCCATCCCGCTGGCAGGGCAGTGCAAGAAGCAGAAAAGGCCTTGGCCCCATGTAAACACTGCTCAACAATAAGTCCATAGAACAAAAACACCTCTATATTATCAGTGCTGTGTCCAGCACAAATCCAAAACATATCCCCACACTAGCTACCATGAAGAAAATCAATCCTCTCAGCTGAAACCAGGACAACCGGCCAGAAGGGAAAGATTTCGGAATTTCACCAGAGGAGGAGGTGACACGTGCTGAAGAAGCCCCACCGTACAATAAACTAACAGAAGATGAGAAGCCATATGCCCTGTTCACTGATAGATCCTGTTGCATCGTGGGAAAGCATCGGAGGTGGAAGGCTGCTGTATGGAGTCCTACATGGTGAGTTCCAGAAGCTGCTGAAGGAGAAGGTGAATGGAGCCAGTTTGCAGAGGTGAAAGCCATCCAGCTGGCTTTAGACATCGCTGAAAGAGAAAAGTGGCCAACGCTGTACCTCTACACTGACTCATGGATGGTGGCCAACGCTCTGTGGGGGTGGTTACAGCAGTGGAAGCGGAGCAACTGACAGCGTAGAGGCAAACCCATCTGGGCTGCCCCATTGTGGCAAGATATTGCTGCCTGGCTAGAGAAGCTGGTTGTAAAGGTACGTCATGTAGATGCCCAAGAGTCGGGCCACTGCTGAGGAACATCAGAACAACCAGCAGGTGGATCAGGCTGCCAAGATTAAAGTGCCTCAGGTGGATATCGACTGGCAGCATAAGGGTGAATTATTTATAGCTCGGTGGGCCCATGACACCTCAGGCCATCAAGGAAGAGATGTGACATATAGATGGGCCCGTGATCGAGGGGTGGACTTGAACATGGACGCCGTCTCACAGGTCGTCCATCAATGTGAAACGTGCGCCGCAATCAAGCAAGCCAAGCGGGTAAAGCCTCTGTGGTAGGGAGGACTATGGCTGAAATATAAATATGGGGAAGCATGGCAAATCGACTACATCACGCTCCCACAAACCCGCCAAGGCAAGCGTTATGTTCTTACAATGGTGGAAGCAACCACTGGATGGCTGGAAACATATCCTGTGCCCCATGCCACTGCCCAGAACACTATCCTGGGTCTTGAAAAGCAAGTCCTGTGGTGACATGGCACCCCAGAGAGAATTGAGTCAGACAACGGGACTCATTTTCGGAACAACCTCATAGACACCTGGGCCAAAGAGCATGGCATTGAGTGGATGTATCACATCCCCTACCATGCACCAGCCTCTGGGGAAATTGAAAGGTGCAATGGGCTGCTAAAGACTTGTATTGGGTCTGGCTGAGATGGAGTTAATTCTCCCCACAGCAGCCCTCATAGTGCTGTGCTGTGTATTGGTAGCTAGCAAACTGTTGATAACACACCAGTGTTTTGGCTACTACTGAGCAGTGCCAGCACACATCAAGGCTTTCCAACATTTCTTTTTCCCCAGCAGCAGGCTGGGGGTGGGCAAGATCTTGGGAGGGGACACAGCTAGGACAGCTGACCCAAACTGACCAAAGGGATATTCCATACCATATGATGTCATGCTCAGCAGTAAGAAACTGAGACCAGGGGGAGGAACAGGGCGGGGGCATTCGTTGTTTTTTTTGTTTTACAATGTTTGTCTTCCGGGGTAAGGGACACACTTACTGAAGCCCTACTTCCCAGGAAGTGGCCGGACATCGCCTGCTGATGGGAAGTAGAGAATAATCTTTGCTTTTTGCTTTGCTTCCGCGCACGGCTTTTTGCTTTAGCTACATTAAACTGCCTTTATCTCGACCCACGAGTTTGGGGTTGTTTTTTTTCTCCATCTTCCTTTCTCCCCTCCCTGCCTTGCTGAGGAGGCGAGTGATAGAGCGGCTCTGGTGGGCACCTGGCCCCCAGCCAGGGTCAACCCACCACAGTCCTTTTTGGCGCCCAACGTGGGGCTCGACAACGGCAGTTTAGTATTAAGAGTGCTACAGCTATAGTAGTTATTAAGTTGCAAGCTCCTGTGCAGGTCACGGGGTTTGTTAGCTGTGCTGCTTATCTCTATTTTGCTAAACTTAGGAACATGCTGATACAAACAATGGCTGCTCTGTGCTTTGGCCTAATGTTCATGATCTTACTGTGCTGGGGTAGCTATTTCGTGGGGAGGATGAAGGAACTTGGGAGCATGCTAGTACAAACAATGGTTATGTGCATGGCCCTGGCATCAATGTTATTGCTGTGCTGGGGGAGCTATCTTGTGGAGATGATGGGGGAATACATCTCTCTCTCTCTACCTGCTTTTGATGTGGATGGTTTCATTATGCAGGCTCCTAAGGTCCTTGTTCACCCTTATGTAAGCTCATTAATATTACTAATTCATACTGCTGGCATATTACGGGTGTTGTGGAGTTTGGTTTTGTCCTGGTTTAAGGGGAGACAACTTTTAAGTGAGGCAATACTGAAACGTGCCCTGAGGCAGCCAGTCCCCGGGTGGCAGGGTGTGTGGAAGGATTTGGGCAGGTTCCTAGGTCGATTATCACCTCCTATAGCCTGGGACTTCACACCTGAACAGGCAAGCAATCCCAGCAAACTGACACGCCACCTGATAGAAGGGTGTCTTGCCTACCCCAATGAAAACCAACAGCTTCTAGCACTGTACTGGGGCCTGGCCTGGGCCTATCGAGCCACAGTGCAGAACTCTCAGAGGACTGTGGTTGAGGAAGGCACCCAAACTGCAGCTGAGGACACCGTGGCTGAGATAGGGACACAAACAGTAACAGCTACAGTAATTGCCCCAGTAGTAAAAAAGAAACAGTGGACCAGGAGGTCAACAGGTCCCTATCATCGATTAGTAAGGGAAGAGGAAGAAGAGGAGGAGAGGTTTGAGCAGGAAGCTGGTCCTTCAGCAAAGAAGTGGGAGGAAGGAGTGAGAGAAATAAGACAAGAAGCAGAAACTACCCGGTCTCTGACCTCATCCGAACTTCGAGATATGCGGAAAGATTACAGCCGCCAGCCTGGTGAGCGGATTGCTGCCTGGCTGCTTCGATGCTGGGATAATGGGGCTGACAGTCAGCAATTGGAAGGCAGGGAAGCCCAACAGCTGGGATCCCTAGCTAGAAACCGAGGAATTGAGAGGGGAATTGGAAAAGAGACAGCAATTTGCAGTCTCTGGAGACGGCTGCTTTCAAGTGTGAGGGCAAGATACCCATTCAAGGAAGATCTTGTTAACTCCCCAGGAAAGTGGACCACCGCAGATGAAGGCATCCAGTACCTGAGAGAACTAGCGGTGTTGGAAGTCATCTATAGTGATCTAGATGATGAGGAGGTCTCCAAAGATCCAGAGGATGTCCTGTGCACACGGGCCATGTGGAGGAAGGTGATTCAAAGTGCCCCAGCATCGTATTCTAACAGCTTGGCAGCAATGTATTTCCCAGATATGGACACACCAACTGTGGAGAAGGTGTCTGCTTGGCTTCAGAACTTTGAAGAAAACCTCTGTACCACCTCCTCCTCCCTACGGGCCAGTACGTCGGCTGTCAGAGGTACTCCAAGAAATCAGTCATCTCCTGCTCCGGTCAGAGGGAAAGGGAGCCCCAGGCATATGCCACGTGGTACACTCTGGTTTTTCCTGCGTGACCAAGGGGAGGACATGAGGAAGTGGGACGGTGAGCCCACCTTTAAGTTGGAAGCCCGTGTTCGTGAACTAAGAGGGAAGACAGCTGTTAAGAAGGGGACACCCAAGAAGGCCATCAGTGTAGTTGCTACAGAGACACGAGAAGGCAAACAGCGATCTCCCAGACGTAAAACTAAAATCACCTCCCTTGATCCTGGTGAGGGGACATCTGGTCTGTCACCGCGAGGGTCAGACAGTGAATACTCTGACCAGGAACAGGAATAGAGGGTCCCTGCCTTCGGCCAGGAGGAGGAAAGGGATGACCGGGTATACTGGACTGTGTGGATTCGATGGCCTGGCACATCAGACCCACAGAAGTATAAGGCTTTGGTAGACACTGGTGCACAGTGTACACTGATACCATCAGGGTATAGGGGCACAGAACCCATCCGGATCTCTGGAGTGACAGGGGGATGCCAAGAACTGTCCGTATTGGAGGCTGAGGTGAGCTTAACAGGGGACAAGTGGGAGAAGCACCCCATTGTGACTGGCCCGGAGGCCCCTTGTATCCTTGGCATAGATTACCTCAGGAGAGGGTACTTCAAGGACCCAAAGGGGTACCGATGGGCTTTCGGTGTAGCCACTGTGAACACAGAGAAGATCAAACAGTTATCTACCCTGTCTGGTCTCTCAGAAGATCCCTTTGTTGTGGGATTGCTGCAAGTTGAAGAACAACAGGTGCCAATTGCTACCAGGACAGTGCACCGGCGGCAATATCGCACAAATCGAGACTCCCTGGCTCCCATCCATGAGCTGATTCATCAACTGGAGAACCAGGGAGTCATCAGCAAGACTCATTCACCTTTTAATAGTCCCATATGGCCAGTGCAAAAGTCTGATGGAGGGTGGAGGTTAACGGTGGACTATCGTGGCCTGAACAAAGTGACACCACCACTGAGTGCTGCTGTACCAGACATGCTAGAGCTCCAATATGAATTGGAGTCAAAAGCAGCCAAGTGGTATGCTACAATTGACATCGCTAATGCATTCTTTTCAATTCCTTTGGCAGCCGAATGCAGGCCACAGTTTGCTTTCACTTGGAGAGGTGTTCAATACACCTGGAATCGACTGCCCCAGGGGTGGAAGCATAGTCCTACTATTTGTCATGGACTAATCCAAACTGCACTGGAAGAGGGTGGTGCCCCTGAACATCTACAATACATCGATGACATCATTGTGTGGGGCAATAAGGCAGAAGAAGTATTCGAGAAGGGAAAAAGAGTAATTCAGATTCTTCTGAAAGCTGGTTTCGCCATAAAGAAAAGCAAGGTCAAGGGACCTGCACAAGAGATCCAGTTTTTGGGAATAAAATGGCAGGATGGACGTCGTCATGTGCCTATGGATGTGGTTAACAAGATAGCAGCTATGTCTCCACCAGCTAACAAGAAGGAGACACAAGCCTTCCTGGGCCTTGTAGGGTTCTGGAGAATGCATATTCCAGGTTATAGTCAGCTTGTGAGCCCTCTCTATCGAGTAACCCGGAAAAAGAACTATTTTGAATGGGGCCTTGAGCAACAACAAGCCTTTGAGCATATCAAACAGGAAATAGCTCGTGCAGTAGCTCTTGGACCTGTTCGGACAGGACCGGCTGTACAAAATGTACTCTACACTGCAGCTGGGGAGCATGGCCTCACCTGGAGCCTCTGGCAGAAAACAGCAGGAGAAACCCGAGGTCGACCATTAGGGTTTTGGAGCCGGGGGTATCGAGGATCAGAAGCCCACTACACCCCAACTGAAAAAGAGATCCTAGCAGCATATGAAGGGATTCGAGCTGCTTCAGAAGTTGTTGGTACAGAAGCGTCTCTTCTCTTGGCACCGCGATTGCCTGTGCTACACTGGATGTTCAAAGGAAACATTCCCTCTACACATCACGCAACTAGCACTACATGGAGTAAGTGGGTAGCACTAATCACACAGCGAGCTCGACTGGGGAAACCCAACCACCCAGGAATTCTGGAAGAGATTATGGACTGGCCAGAAGGTAGAGATTTTGGAGCACTGCCTGAGGAGGTAGCTCGTGCCCAAGAGGCACCACAATATAATGAGTTACCAGAAGATGAAAGGCGTTATGCTCTGTTTACTGATGGATCCTGTCGTGTTGTAGGAAATCATCGGAAGTGGAAAGCTGCTGTATGGAGTCCCACACGACAAGTTGTTGAGGCCACTGAAGGAGAAGGTGAGTCAAGTCAGTTCGCAGAAGTGAAAGCCATTCAGTTAGCCCTAAAGATTGCTGAACGAGAAAAGTGGCCAGTACTCTACCTCTATACTGACTCCTGGATGGTGGCAAATGCCCTATGGGGGTGGCTACAGCAGTGGAAGAAGACCAATTGGCAGCGCAGGGGTAAACCCATCTGGGCTGCTGCATTGTGGCAGGACATCGCTGCCCGCGTAGAAAACATGGCTGTGAAGGTACGTCATGTGGATGCTCACATACCCAAAAGCCGTGCCACTGAAGAACATCAAAACAATGAACAGGTAGACAAGGCTGCCAAAATTGAAGTAGCTCAAGTGGACCTGGACTGGGAGCGTAAGGGTGAGCTATTTGTAGCTCGATGGGCCCATGAAACATCAGGCCATCTAGGGAGAGATGCAACATACAGATGGGCTCGTGATCGAGGGGTGGACCTGACCATGGAGGCCATCACACAAGTTACTCATGAATGTGAAATATGTGCTGCAATCAAGCGAGCGACACGAGTAAAATCTCCCTGGAACAGAGGGCGGTGGCTGGGTTTTCGATATGGCGAGGCCTGGCAGATTGACTATATTGGGCCACTGCCACGAACACGCCAAGGCAAGCGCTACATACTCACCATGGTGGAAGCAACTACTGGCTGGCTAGAGACGTTTCCTGTAAACCATGCCACTGCCCGAAACACCATCCTAGGCCTTGAAAGGCAAATTTTATGGCGACATGGTACCCCAGAAAGGATTGAATCAGACAATGGGACTCATTTTCGAAATAACGTCATAAGCTCTTGGGCAAAGAAACACGGCATTGAGTGGGTGTATCACATCCCCTATCACCCACAAGCCTCTGGAAAGATTGAGAGATATAATGGACTGTTAAAGACTATGTTGAGGGCATTAGGTAATGGGGCATGGAAGCACTGGGATACAAATTTAGCAGAAGCCACTTGGCTGATTAATACCAGAGGATCTGCTAACCGTCCTGGTCCTGCCCAAACAAAACCCCTGCATACTGTGGGAGGAGACAAGGTCCCTGTAGTACACATGGGAAAGTGGCTGGGGAAGGCGGTGTGGATTGCTCCTCCCATGGGAAAAGGCAAACCCATTCCTGGGATTGTCTTTGCTCAAGGACCTGGGTGTACTTGGTGGGTAATGCGAAAAGATGGGGAGACCCGGTGTGTGCCTCAAGGAGATTTAACCTTGGGGTAAAATAATCTGTAATGTGAGTTGTACCTTCTAGGAAGTAATGTAGAAGGAACGACCCAAACCAATGAAGAGCAAGTTTCGCAAGAAGCCAGATGAATGCAACAACAGCCCAAAGCAAGCCGGTGTTGGTGCCCAACAACTGAACCTGAACACCCATCCTGACAGATTGGGCCCAAGTCATAGCCGGTTCATGAACATCTGGAGGAGCAGAGGAAGCTCATGGAATGGGATAATAACATCTATCTGTTAAAGGACTGGAAATAGTAGTTAATAAGAAGTAAATACAATGAAACGGTTGTAAAATATATATATATATGTATTAAAATGTGTGGAGCGTAAGCACGACACAAATGGTATGGAATAAGGGGTGGAGACTGTATTGGGTCTGGCTGAGATGGAGTTAATTCTCCCCACAGCAGCCCTCATAGTGCTGTGCTGTGTATTGGTAGCTAGCAAACTGTTGATAACACACCAGTGTTTTGGCTACTACTGAGCAGTGCCAGCACACATCAAGGCTTTCCAACATTTCTTTTTCCCCAGCAGCAGGCTGGGGGTGGGCAAGATCTTGGGAGGGGACACAGCTAGGACAGCTGACCCAAACTGACCAAAGGGATATTCCATACCATATGATGTCATGCTCAGCAGTAAGAAACTGAGACCAGGGGGAGGAACAGGGCGGGGGCATTCGTTGTTTTTTTTGTTTTACAATGTTTGTCTTCCGGGGTAAGGGACACACTTACTGAAGCCCTACTTCCCAGGAAGTGGCCGGACATCGCCTGCTGATGGGAAGTAGAGAATAATCTTTGCTTTTTGCTTTGCTTCCGCGCGCGGCTTTTTGCTTTAGCTACATTAAACTGCCTTTATCTCGACCCACGAGTTTGGGATTGTTTTTTTTCTCCATCTTCCTTTCTCCCCTCCCTGCCTTGCTGAGGAGGCGAGTGATAGAGCGGCTCTGGTGGGCACCTGGCCCCCAGCCAGGGTCAACCCACCACAAGACTACATTGAGAGCAATGGGTGGTGAGACCTTCAAACACTGGGACACACATTTGGCAAAGGCTACCTGGTTAGTTAACACTAGGGGATCTGCCAATCGAGCTGGCCCTGCCCAATCAAAATTTTCATGCCCAGTAGAAGGGGATAAAGTTCCTGTAGTGCACATGAAAAATATGTTGGGAAAAACCAGTTTGGGTTATCCCTGCTTCAGGCAAAGGCAAGCCCATCTGCGGGATTGCTTTTGCTCAGGGACCAGGGTGCACTTGGTGGGTGATGAGAAAAGATGGGGAAGTCCGGTGTGTACCCCAAGGGGATTTGATTTTGGGTGAAAATAGCCAATAAATTAAATTGCATGATGTTAATAGCTATATGCTGTATCAATGGTATGACCATAAGAATCACCCACAACTAATGAAGGATGGACTATGAAACTGAACAAAGTGCCACGATGATGGAACTAGAACTGACTTCAGCAACTAGTGCCCAGGAACTTCATTGAAAAATCACATCTTTGACATCCAGACTGTGAGCATGGACCATACCAGATACACCAGCCCTGAAAACTCCGGACGCAGCGTGCAACAATCCAGCAGCACGCACCATCTCTCCTGCTCTGAGAGACTGTAATGGCAGATGGAACCCAAAGCCATGGACTAAATGAACTCGACAGACATTTTAGAGTGATAGCCCATAGAGTAAGGCAATGAGATCTGTAAAATAATCTGGGCATGATGTAGATGGTACAGAATAAGGGGTGGATAATGTCCTGGTTTTGGCTAGGATAGAGTTAATTTTCACAAGGATCCAGGACAGGTGAGCCAAGCTGGCCGGGGGCTATTCCATACCATGTGACATCATGCTCACCATAAAAGGGGGCTAGTCGGGCAGGGGCGTGCGGCATGGCTCCGGGACAGGTTGAGCGTCCGGTGGGTCGGTCCTGGGATCTGTAAATCGTTCTCTGTTATCACCCATTGTTACTATCAGTTATCAGTACTGTTGTTGATTGTTTTCCCTCTCCCTTGCTGTCCCAGTAAACTGCCCTTATCCCAACCCTCGAGGCTTTGGCATTGTTTTTCCGTTCTCCTCCCCATCCCGCCAGGGGAGGGGTGAGTGAGCAGCACGTGGCACTTAGCTACGGGCTGGGGCTAAACCACGTCACCATCCCAGGAGGTATTTAAATTATGCGTAGATGTGGTGCTTAGGGACATGGTTTCGTGGTGGAATTGGCAGTGCCAGGTTAGTGTTTGGACTTGATGACCTTAAAGATCTTTTCCAACCAAAACAATTCTATGATTCTGTGGTGGTTTACCCTTGGCTGGACACCAAGTGTCCACCAAGCCGCTCTGTCACTCCCCACCTCAGCAAGGCAGGGAGGGGAGAAAGGAAGATGGAAAAAACAACCCCAAACTCGTGGGTCGAGATGAAGGCAGTTTAATGTAGCTAAAGCAAAAAGCTGCGCGCGGAAGCAAAGCAAAAAGCAAAAGATTATTCTCTATTTCTCATCAGCAGGCCATGTCCAGCCACTTCCTGGGAAGTAGGGCTTCAGTATGCGTACTCCTTACTCTGGAAGACAAACATTGTAAAAAAAAACAACCAATGAATGCCCCTGCCCTGTTCCTCCCCCTGTTCTCAGTTTCTTACTGCTGAGCAGACGTCATATGGTATGGAATATCCCTTTGGTCAGTTTGGGTCAGCTGTCCTGGCTGTGTCCCCTCCCAAGATCTTGCCCACCCCCAGCCTGCTGCTGAGGGGGGAATAGAAATATTGGAGAGAGAGCCTTGATGTGTGCTGGCACTGCTCAGTAGTAGCCAAAACACTGGTGTGTTATCAACAGCTTGCAAGCTACCAATATACAGCACAGCACCATGAGGGCTGCTGTGGGGAGAATTAACGCCATCTCAGCCAGACCCAATACAATCTCCACCCCTTATTCCATACCATTTGTGTCGTGCTTACGCTCCACACACTTTAATACATATATATATATATTTTAACCGTTTCATTGTGTTTACTTCTTATTAACTACTATCTCCAGTCCTTTAACAGATAGATGTTACTCTCCCGTTCCATGAGCTTCCTCTGCTCCTCCAGATGTTCATGAACCGGCTATGACTTGGGCCCAATCCGTCAGGATGGGTGTTCAGGACAGGAGTAGCAGTATGTTCAGTTGTTTGGGCACCCAACACCGGCTTGCTTTGGGCTGTTGTTGCACTCGTCTGGCTCCTTGCGAAACTTGCTCTTCGTTGGTTTGGGTCATTCCTTCTACATTACTTCCTAGAATGTACAACTCTACAGATTATTTTACCCCAAGGTTAAATCTCCTTGAGGCAACACCAGGTCTCTCCATCCTTCCGCATTACCCACCAAGTACACCCAGGTCCTTGAGCGAAGACAATCCCAGGAATGGGTTTGCCTTTTCCCATGGGAGGAGCAATCCACACCGCCTTCCCCACCCACTTTCCCATGTGTACTACAGGGACCTTGTCTCCTCCCACAGTATGCAGGGGTTTTGTTTGGGCAGGACCAGGACGGTTAGCAGATCCTCTGGTGTTAACCAGCCAAGTGGCTTCTGCTAAATTTGTATCCCAGTGCTTCCGTGCCCCATTACCTAATGCCCTCAACATAGTCTTTAACAGTCCATTATATCTCTCGATCTTTCCAGAGGCTTGTGGGTGATAGGGGATGTGATACACCCACTCAATGCCGTGTTTCTTTGCCCAGGAGCTTATGACGTTATTTCGAAAATGAGTCCCACTGTCTGATTCAATCCTTTCTGGGGTACCATGTCGCCATAAAATTTGCCTTTCAAGGCCTAGGATGGTGTTTTGGGCAGTGGCATGGTTTACAGGAAATGTCTCTAGCCAGCCAGTAGTTGCTTCCACCATGGTGAGTATGTAGCACTTGCCTTGGCGTGTTCGTGGCAGTGGCCCAATATAGTCAATCTGCCAGGCCTCGCCATATCGAAAACCCAGCCACCGCCCTCTGTTCCAGGGAGATTTTACTCGTGTTGCTCGCTTGATTGCAGCACATATTTCACATTCATGAGTGACTTGTGTGATGGCCTCCATGGTCAGGTCCACCCCTCGATCACGAGCCCATCTGTATGTTGCATCTCTCCCTAGATGGCCTGATGTTTCATGGGCCCATCGAGCTACAAATAGCTCACCCTTACGCTCCCAGTCCAGGCCCACCTGAGCTACTTCAATTTTGGCAGCCTTGTCTACCTGTTCATTGTTTTGATGTTCTTCAGTGGCACGGCTTTTGGGTATGTGAGCATCTACATGACGTACCTTCACAGCCATGTTTTCTACGCGGGCAGTGATGTCCTGCCACAATGCAGCAGCCCAGATGGGTTTACCCCTGCGCTGCCACTTGGTCTTCTTCCACTGCTGTAGCCACCCCCATAGAGCATTTGCCACCATCCAGGAATCAGTATAGAGATAGAGTACTGGCCACTTTTCTTGTTCAGCAATCTTTAGGGCTAGCTGAATGGCTTTCGCTTCTGCGAACTGACTTGACTCACCTTCTCCTTCAGTGGCCTCAACGACTTGTCGTGTGGGACTCCATACAGCAGCTTTCCACTTCCGATGGTTTCCTACAACACGACAGGATTCATCAGTAAACAGAGCATAACGCCTTTCATCTTCTGGTAACTCATTATATGGTGGTGCTTCTTGGGCACGAGCTACCTCCTCAGGCAGTGCTCCAAAATCTCTACCTTCTGGCCAGTCCATAATCTCTTCCAGGATTCCTGGGTGGTTGGGTTTCCCCAGTCGAGCTCGCTGCGTGATTAATGCTACCCACTTACTCCATGTAGTGCTGGTTGCATGATGTGTAGAGGGAATGTTTCCTTTGAACATCCGGCATAGCACGGGCAATTGCGGTGCCAAGAGGAGAGACGCTTCTGTACCAACAACTTCTGAAGCAGCTCGAATCCCTTCATATGCTGCTAGGATCTCTTTTTCAGTTGGGGTGTAGTGGGCTTCTGATCCTCGATACCCCTGGCTCCAAAACCCTAATGGTCGACCTCGGGTTTCTCCTGCTGTTTTCTGCCAGAGGCTCCAGGTGAGGCCATGCTCCCCAGCTGCAGTGTAGAGTACATTTTGTACAGCTGGTCCTGTCCAGACAGGCCCAAGAGCTGCTGCACGAGCTATTTCCTGTTTGATATGCTCAAAGGCTTGTTGCTGCTCAAGGCCCCATTCAAAATAGTTCTTTTTCCGGGTTACTCGATAGAGAGGGCTCACAAGCTGACTATAACCTGGAATATGCATTCTCCAGAACCCCACAAGGCCCAAGAAGGCTTGTGTCTCCTTCTTGTTAGCTGGTGGAGACATAGCTGCTATCTTGTTGACCACATCCATAGGCATCCTGCCATTTTATTCCCAAGAATTGGATCTCCTGTGCAGGTCCCTTGACCTTGCTTTTCTTTATGGCAAAATCAGCTTTTCAGAAGAATCTGAATTACTCTTTTTCCCTTCTCGAATACTTCTTCTGCCTTATCGCTCCACACAACGATGTCATCGATGTATTGTAGATGTTCAGGGGCACCACCCTTTTCCAGTGCAGTTTGGATTAGTCCATGACAAATAGTAGGACTATGCTTCCACCCCTGGGGCAGTCGATTCCAGGTGTATTGGACACCACTCCAAGTGAAAGCAAACTGTGGCCTGCACTCAGCTGCCAAAGGAATTGAGAAGAATGCATTGGCGATGTCAATTGTAGCATACCACTTGGCTGCTTTTGACTCCAGTTCATATTGGAGCTCTAACATGTCTGGTACAGCAGCACTCAGTGGTGGCGTCACTTTGTTCAGGCCACGATAGTCCACCGTTAACCTCCACCCTCCATCAGACTTCTGCACTGGCCATATAGGACTATGAAAAGGTGAATGAGTCTTGCTGATGACTCCCTGGCTCTGCAGCTGATGAATCAGCTCATGGATGGGAGCCAGGGAGTCTCGATTTGTGCGATATTGCCGCCGGTGCACTGTCCTGGTAGCAATTGGCACCTGTTGTTCTTCAACTTGCAGCAATCCCACAACAAAGGGATCTTCTGAGAGACCAGACAGGGTAGATAATTGTTTGATCTTCTCTGCGTTCACAGTGGCTACACCGAAAGCCCATTGGTACCCCTTTGGGTCCTTCAAGTACCCTCTCCTGAGGTAGTCTATGCCAAGGATACAAGGGGCCTCTGGGCCAGTCACAGTGGGGTGCTTCTCCCACTTGTCCCCTGTTAAGCTCACCTCAGCCTCCAATACGGACAGTTCTTGGCATCCCCCTGTCACTCCAGAGAACCGGATGGGTTCTGTGCCCCTATACCCTGATGGTATCAGTGTATACTGTGCACCAGTGTCTACCAAAGCCTTGTACTTCTGTGGGTCTGACGTGACAGGCCATCGCATCCACACAGTCCAGTATACCCGGTCATCCCTTTCCTCCTCCTGGCCGAAGGCAGGGACCCTCTATTCCTGTTCCTGGTCAGAGTATTCACTGTCTGACCCTCGCGGTGACAGACCAGATGTCCCCTCACCAGGATCAAGGGAGGTGATTTTAGTTTTACGTCTGGGAGATCGCTGTTTGCCTTCTCGTGTCTCCATAGCAACTACGCTGATGGCCTTCTTGGGTGTCCCCTTCTTAACAGCTGTCTTCCCTCTTAGTTCACGAACACGGGCTTCCAACTTAAAGGTGGGTTCACCGTCCCACTTCCTCATGTCCTCCCCTTGGTCACGCAGGAAAAACCAGAGTGCACCACACAGCATATGCCTGGGGCTCCCTTTCCCTCTGACCGGAGCAGATGACTGATTTCTTGGGGTACCTCTGACAGCCAATGTGCTGGCCCGTAGGGAGGAGGAGGTACAGAGGTTTTCTTCAAAGTTCTGAAGCCAAGCAGACACCTTCTCCACAGTTGGTGTGTCCATATCTGGGAAATACATTGCTGCCAAGCTGTTACAATATGATGCTGGGGCACTTTGAATCACCTTCCCCCACATGGCCCGTGTGCACAGGACATCCTCCGGATCTTTGGAGACCTCCTCATCATCTAGATCACTATAGATGACTTCCAACACCGCTAGTTCTCTCAGGTACTGGATGCCTTCATCTGCGGTGGTCCACTTTCCTGGGGAGTTCACAAGATCTTCCTTGAATGGGTATCTTGCCCTCACACTTGAGAGCAGCCGTCTCCAGAGACTGCAAATTCCTGTCTCTTTTCCAATTCCCCTCTCAATTCCTCGGTTTCTAGCTAGGGATCCCAGCTGTTAGGCTTCCCTGCCTTCCAGTTGCTGACTGTCGGCCCCATTATCCCAGCATCAAAGCAGCCAGGCAGCAATCCGCTCACCAGGCTGGTGGCTGTAATCTTTCCGCATATCTCAAAGTTCGGATGAGGTCAGGGACCGGGTAGTTTCTGCTTCTTGTCTGATTTCTCTCACTCCTTCTTCCCACTTCTTTGCTGAAGGACCAGCTTCTTCATCAAACCTCTCCTCCTCTTCTTCCTCCTCCTTTACTAACCGATGAAATGGACCTGTTGACCTCCTGGTCCACTGTTTCTTTTTTACTACTGGGGCAATTACTGTAGTTGTTATTGTTTGGGTCCCTATCTCAGCCACGGTGTCCTCAGCTGCAGTTTGGGTCCCTGCCTCAACCACAGTCCTCTGAGAGTACTGCACTGTGGCTCGATAGGCACAGGCCAGGCCCCAGCACAGTGCTAGAAGCTGTTGGTTTTCATTGGGGTAGGCAAGGCACCCTTCTATCAGGTGGCGCGTCAGTTTGCTGGGATTGCTTGCCTGTTCAGGTGTGAAGTCCCAGGCTATAGGAGGTGATAATCATCCTAGGAACCTGCCCAAATCCTTCCACACACCCTGCCACCCGGGGACCGGCTGCCTCAGGGCACGTTTCAGTATTGCCTCACTCAAAAGTTGTCTCCCCTTAAACCAGGACAAAACCAAACTCCACAACACCCGTAATATGCCAGCAGTATTCATTAGTAATATTAATGAGCTTACGTAAGGGTGAACAAGGACCTTGGGAGCCTGCATAATGAAACCATCCACGTCAAACCCAGGTAGGGAGAGAGAGATGTATTCCCCCATCATCTCCACAAGATAGCTCCCCCAGCACAGCAATAACATCAATGCCAGGGCCAGGCACATAACCATTGTTTGTACTAGCATGCTCCCAAGCTCCTTCATCCTCCCCACAAAATAACTCCCCCAGCATAGTAAGATCAACACTAGGCCAAAGCACATAGCAGCCATTGTTTGTTATCAGCATGTTCCTAAGCTTAGCAAAATAGAGATAAGCAGCACAGCTAACAAACCCCGTGACCTGCACAGGAGCTTGCAACTTAATAACTACTATAGCTGTAGCACCCTTAATACAAAACTGCCGTTGTCGTGCCCAACATTGGGCGTCAAAAAGGACTGTGGTGGTTTAACCTTGGCTGGACGCCAGGTGTCCACCAAGCCGCTCTGTCACTCCCCTCCTCAGCAAGGCAGGGAGGGGAGAAAGGAAGATGGAAAAAACAACCCCAAACTCGTGGGTCGAGATAAAGGCAGTTTAATGTAGCTAAAGCAAAAGGCCGTGCACGGAAGCAAAGCAAAAAGCAAAAGATTATTCTCTGCTTCTCATGTCCGGCCACTTCCTGGGAAGTAGGGCTTCAGTACGCGTACTCCTTACTCTGGAAGACAAACATTGTAAAAAAAAACAAACAATGAATGCCCCTGCCCTGTTCCTCCCCCTATCTCTCAGTTTCTTATTGCTGAGCAGACATCATATGGTATGGAATATCCCTTTGGTCAGTTTGGGTCAGCTGTCCTGGCTGTGTCCCCTCCCAAGATCTTGCCCACCCCCAGCCTGCTGCTGAGGGGGGGAAAAGAAATGTTGGAGAGACAGCCTTGATGTGTGCTGGCTCTGCTCAGTAGTAGCCAAAACACTGGTGTGTTATCAACAGCTTGCTAGCTACCAATATACAGCACAGCACCATGAGGGCTGCTGTGGGGAGAATTAACTCAATCTCAGCCAGACCCAATACAGATTCCATGAATCTATGATTCTGTTTGTGGGTATTAAACAGTGACTGAAACCAAATGCAGAGAAAGAACATACACCCATAGTCTTAGCTGGCGTGGAGTACTGTAGTAGAGTCATTAAAGGTATGCTGACTTGTGCCGGTTGAACATACAGCCCATCATATTTAGAAACACAGTATTAAAAGCAGTTATGCTCTGAAACTTAATAAAATTACAAATTGTAGTATCTCTAGTGAAATTAATGATCCAAACATATTATAGTCAAACAGAAGTCAGCCTTGTCTTGAATTCTGAAGGTCGTTTGGAGTCATAAAAATGCAGTGTTATGCTTTAGAGCTTTGAAACAATAATAAGGCAAAGGGGACATTTGGCAGTGAGGGCAAAAAAAGAGTAATCTATCCCTCCCATATTGCCATTAATTTTCTGAAAATAACCTTTGGAGAACACCTTGCCCCCAAAAAAACAAAAACCAAAACCAAAACCAAAAAAACCCTCAAACCCACCAAACAAAAACCCTAGTGACATTCATAATAAGCTGATGGCCACTAATTCCTTTTAACTTGTTCTTGTGACCAGACAGAAGAGGGTACAAAAAAAGACCCCATGGAGAAGGTGTCTCAGTTTAGACATTAGATGTTGCCCAGTCGCCAACCTGACATCCTTCTTTCCACCTGCAAACTCATAATAGGAACTGGACAAATGATGGATTTAGAGAAAAATCAGGAAGAAAAAAGAAAATAGCTTGAGTCAAGCCAAAGCAAAGTACTTTGTCTTTCTTAGTGGAATGAAGAAAAAAACCCCAACAAATAAACCCAACAAAATTCCCAGGGAAACAAAAAGTTTTTTGGAAACAAAAAAAAATTCAGATTCAAGGCAGGTTTTCTGGTTTTAGAGAAAAAAATTGTTTCAGATTATTTTGCCTTTCCATAATTGTGTCAACACCTTAATTTTTCTTCTTTTTTTAAAAGGGAAAGCAGGTTGCTTTTGAATTAACTGATTTTAATAAAAAATCTTCTAGTTTTTTAAAACTAAATCTCTCATTTTGTAGCTTTGGAAATATATTTTTTTTAACTTTAAAAAAATCCTTCATTGTCTCCTACCAAAAGCATATCTTGTATTGGACCAAATTTTCAGATAATTGTCTCACAGAAATATTTTATTTTACACTCAAGCAGCCTTCTTCCTTGTACATTGAACACTGGGACCTTACTCTATGATATTAGGATTATATATTATATATAATATATATAATATATATAATATTACATATATTAGGTTATAAAGGATTCTAGCCCAGGAGTTGGCAGGGCTCGTGGAGAGGGCTTTAAACTAGATCTGAAGGGGGAAGGGGATAGAACCAGGGGATAGAACCAGGCTTGCTAGAGATGAGCCTAGGGACACCATGTCAGAGATGGGGGTTAGACCAATAGCCCAGCTGAAGTGTAACTACATCACCAGTGACGAGCTATGGGAAGGCAGGCCACAATCAGAGGGGCTGTGTGCTAGTAAGATTCTTCAGTCTGCTCCATGAGGTGCTGGGTATGTGGAAGCACATCTGAAATACTTCTATACCAATGCATGCAGCATGAGGAACAAGCAAGAAGAGCTAGAAGCCTTGGCTCAGTCCCAGTGCTATGACATCATTGGCATAAGTGAAACCTGGTGGGAAGAGTCCTGTGATTGGTGTGCTGTTGTGTTGGTTTTGCGTGGCAAGGTTTTGGTAGCGGGGGGGCTACAGGGGTGGCTTCTGTGAGAAGCTGCTAGAAGCTTCCCCTGTGTCTGATAGAGCCAATGCCAGCCGGCTCCAAGACGGACCCGCCGCTGGCCAAGGCCAAGCCAATCAGCGCCTCTGTGATAACATATTTAAGAAAGAGAAAAACAGTTAGAGAGAGCTTTTGCAGCCAGAGAGAGGAGTGAGAAGATGTAAGAACATCTGCAGACACCAAGGTCAGTGAAGAAGGAGGGGGAGGAGGTGCTCCAGGCGCCGGAGCAAGATCCCCCTGCAGCCCGTGGTGAAGACCATGGTGAAGCAGGCTGTTCCCCTGCAGCCCATGGAGGGAGGATGAGGGGGTGTAGAGATTCCACCTGCAGCCCGTGGAGGACCCCACGCCGGAGCAGGTGGAGACACCTGAAGGAGGCTGTGACCCCGTGGGAAGCCCGCGCTGGAGCAAGCTCCTGGCAGGACCTGTGGAGCCGTGGAGAGAGGAGCCCACGCCAGAGCAGGTTTGCTGACAGGACTTGTGACCCCGTGGGGGACCCACGCTAGAGCAGTTTGCTCCTGAAGGTCTGCACCCCGTGGAGGAGACTCACGTTGGAGAAGGCCGTGAAGGACTGTCTCCCGTGAGAGGGACTCCATGCTGGAGCAGGGGAACGATGAGAGGAGTCCTCCCCCTGAGGATGACGAAGCGGCAGAAACACCGCATGATGAACTGACCGTAACCCCCACTCCCCGTCCCCCTGTGCCGCTGGAGGGGGGGCGGAGGTTGAAGCCGGGAGTGAAGTTGAGCCCGGGAAGATGGGAGGGGTGGGGGGAGGTGTTTTAAGATTTGGTTTTATTTCTCATTCCTCTACTCTGTTTTGCTTAGTAATAAATAAGATGAATTCCCTCTCTAAGTTCAGTCTGTTTTGCTCGTGATGATAATTAGAGAATGATCTCTCCCTGTCCTTATCTCGACCCGTAAGTTTTTTTTCATTGTACCTTTTCTCCCCTGTCTAATGAAAGAGGGGAGTGATAGAGCGGCTCTGGTGGGCACCTGGCCCTCAGCCAGGGTCAACCCACCACAGTCCTTTTTTGGCGCCCAACGTGGGGCTCGAGAAAATCGAGATAAGGATAGTAATTGGAAGAAGTAACGGGCAAAACATTGACTGAACGTAACTTGAGAGTGATATAGTGGTGAAGGGACTAGAGATAGATTTTGTGTGTAGATTGTCCACTCTTGTTTGGTGTTGTGATAGTGTTGTTTTGATGTTGGTGTGGGGAATTCTTTTTTTTTTCTTTTCCTTTGTTGACGTGATTAGTGTTTGTGAAGTTTTGTGTTGAATGTATATTTTAATGGTAATTCTTAAATATGTGATTCACAGAGGCGAGGGGTGGAATGTGTTGGTTTTGCGTGGCAAGGTTTTGGTAGCGGGGGGGCTACAGGGGTGGCTTCTGTGAGAAGCTGCTAGAAGCTTCCCCTGTGTCTGATAGAGCCAATGCCAGCCGGCTCCAAGACGGACCCGCCGCTGGCCAAGGCCAAGCCAATCAGCGCCTCTGTGATAACATATTTAAGAAAGAGAAAAACAGTTAGAGAGAGCTTTTGCAGCCAGAGAGAGGAGTGAGAAGATGTAAGAACATCTGCAGACACCAAGGTCAGTGAAGAAGGAGGGGGAGGAGGTGCTCCAGGCGCCGGAGCAAGATCCCCCTGCAGCCCGTGGTGAAGACCATGGTGAAGCAGGCTGTTCCCCTGCAGCCCATGGAGGGAGGATGAGGGGGTGTAGAGATTCCACCTGCAGCCCGTGGAGGACCCCACGCCGGAGCAGGTGGAGACACCTGAAGGAGGCTGTGACCCCGTGGGAAGCCCGCGCTGGAGCAAGCTCCTGGCAGGACCTGTGGAGCCGTGGAGAGAGGAGCCCACGCCAGAGCAGGTTTGCTGACAGGACTTGTGACCCCGTGGGGGACCCACGCTAGAGCAGTTTGCTCCTGAAGGTCTGCACCCCGTGGAGGAGACTCACGTTGGAGAAGGCCGTGAAGGACTGTCTCCCGTGAGAGGGACTCCATGCTGGAGCAGGGGAATGATGAGAGGAGTCCTCCCCCTGAGGATGACGAAGCGGCAGAAACACCGCATGATGAACTGACCGTAACCCCCACTCCCCGTCCCCCTGTGCCGCTGAGGGGGGGGCGGAGGTTGAAGCCGGGAGTGAAGTTGAGCCCGGGAAGATGGGAGGGGTGGGGGGAGGTGTTTTAAGATTTGGTTTTATTTCTCATTCCTCTACTCTGTTTTGCTTAGTAATAAATAAGATGAATTCCCTCTCTAAGTTCAGTCTGTTTTGCTCGTGATGATAATTAGAGAATGATCTCTCCCTGTCCTTATCTCGACCCGTAAGTTTTTTTTTCATTGTACCTTTTCTCCCCTGTCTAATGAAAGAGGGGAGTGATAGAGCGGCTCTGGTGGGCACCTGGCCCTCAGCCAGGGTCAACCCACCACAGCTGTAATGGATGGTTACAGGGTCTTCAGAAGAGACAGGCAGGGCAGGAGAGGTGGTGGGGTGACACTCTATGTAACAGAGGGGCTGGACTGTACAGAGCTGTCAGTTGGCGATGACACGGTTGAGAGCCTCTGGGTAAGGATTAAGGGACAAGCAAATAAGGGGGATGTCATTGTGGGAGTCTACTATAGACCACCCAGCCAGGACGACATCACTGATGAATTATTCTTTAAGGAACTAAGAAAGACCTCTAGATCAACTGCCCTTGTCCTTATGGGGGACTTCAACTTGCCAGACGTCAACTGGGAACACCACACAGCTGATACCAGCAGGTCCAGGAGTTTCCTGAAACACCTCGATGACAACTTCCCGGTAGAGGTATTAAAGGAGCTGTGTTGGTTTTGCGTGGCAAGGTTTTGGTAGCGGGGGGGGCTACAGGGGTGGCTTCTGTGAGAAGCTGCTAGAAGCTTCCCCTGTGTCTGACAGAGCCAATGCCAGCCGGCTCCAAGACGGACCCGCCGCTGGCCAAGGCCAAGCCAATCAGCGCCTCTGTGATAACATATTTAAGAAAGACAAAACAGTTAGAGAGCGCTTTTGCAGCCAGAGAGAGGAGTGAGAAGATGTAAGAACATCTGCAGACACCAAGGTCAGTGAAGAAGGAGGGGGAGGAGGTGCTCCAGGCGCCGGAGCAAGATCCCCCTGCAGCCCGTGGTGAAGACCATGGTGAAGCAGGCTGTTCCCCTGCAGCCCATGGAGGGAGGATGAGGGGGTGTAGAGATTCCACCTGCAGCCCGTGGAGGACCCCCACGCCGGAGCAGGTGGAGACACCTGAAGGAGGCTGTGACCCCGTGGGAAGCCCGCGCTGGAGCAAGCTCCTGGCAGGACCTGTGGAGCCGTGGAGAGAGGAGCCCACGCCAGGGCAGGTTTGCTGACAGGACTTGTGACCCCGTGGGGGACCCACGCTGGAGCAGTTTGCTCCTGAAGGTCTGCACCCCGTGGAGGAGACTCACGTTGGAGAAGGCCGTGAAGGACTGTCTCCCGTGAGAGGGACTCCATGCTGGAGCAGGGGAATGATGAGAGGAGTCCTCCCCCTGAGGATGAAGAAGCGGCAGAAACACCGCATGATGAACTGACCGTAACCCCCACTCCCCGTCCCCCTGTGCCGCTGGGGGGGGCGGAGGTTGAAGCCGGGAGTGAAGTTGAGCCCGGGAAGATGGGAGGGGTGGGGGGAGGTGTTTTAAGATTTGGTTTTATTTCTCATTCCTCTACTCTGTTTTGCTTAGTAATAAATAAGATGAATTCCCTCTCTAAGTTCGGTCTGTTTTGCTCATGATGATAATTAGAGAATGATCACTCCCTGTCCTTATCTCGACCCGTAAGTTTTACCTTTTCTCCCCTGTCTAATGAAAGAGGGGAGTGATAGAGCGGCTCTGGTGGGCACCTGGCCCTCAGCCAGGGGCAACCCGCCACAGTCCTTTTTGGCGCCCAACGTGGGGCACGAGAGACTCGAGATAAGGATAGTAATTGGAAGAGGTAACGGGCAAAACATTGACTGAACGTAACTTGAGAGTGATATATTTGTGAAGGGACTAGAGATAGATTTTGTGTGTAGATTGTCCACTCTTGTTTGGTGTTGTGATAGTGTTGTTTTGATGTTGGTGTGGGGAATTCTTTTTTTTTTCTTTTCCTTTGTTGATGTGATTAGTGTTTGTGAAGTTTTGTGTTGAATGTATATTTTAATGATAATTCTTAAATATGTGATTCACAGAGGCGAGGGGTGGAATGTGTTGGTTTTGCGTGGCAAGGTTTTGGTAGCGGGGGGGGCTACAGGGGTGGCTTCTGTGAGAAGCTGCTAGAAGCTTCCCCTGTGTCTGACAGAGCCAATGCCAGCCGGCTCCAAGACGGACCCGCCGCTGGCCAAGGCCAAGCCAATCAGCGCCTCTGTGATAACATATTTAAGAAAGACAAAAACAGTTAGAGAGCGCTTTTGCAGCCAGAGAGAGGAGTGAGAAGATGTAAGAACATCTGCAGACACCAAGGTCAGTGAAGAAGGAGGGGGAGGAGGTGCTCCAGGCGCCGGAGCAAGATCCCCCTGCAGCCCGTGGTGAAGACCATGGTGAAGCAGGCTGTTCCCCTGCAGCCCATGGAGGGAGGATGAGGGGGTGTAGAGATTCCACCTGCAGCCCGTGGAGGACCCCACGCCGGAGCAGGTGGAGACACCTGAAGGAGGCTGTGACCCCGTGGGAAGCCCGCGCTGGAGCAAGCTCCTGGCAGGACCTGTGGAGCCGTGGAGAGAGGAGCCCACGCCAGGGCAGGTTTGCTGACAGGACTTGTGACCCCGTGGGGGACCCACGCTGGAGCAGTTTGCTCCTGAAGGTCTGCACCCCGTGGAGGAGACTCACGTTGGAGAAGGCCGTGAAGGACTGTCTCCCGTGAGAGGGACTCCATGCTGGAGCAGGGGAATGATGAGAGGAGTCCTCCCCCTGAGGATGAAGAAGCGGCAGAAACACCGCATGATGAACTGACCGTAACCCCCACTCCCCGTCCCCCTGTGCCGCTGGGGGGGGCGGAGGTTGAAGCCGGGAGTGAAGTTGAGCCCGGAAGATGGGAGGGGTGGGGGGAGGTGTTTTAAGATTTGGTTTTATTTCTCATTCCTCTACTCTGTTTTGCTTAGTAATAAATAAGATGAATTCCCTCTCTAAGTTCGGTCTGTTTTGCTCATGATGATAATTAGAGAATGATCACTCCCTGTCCTTATCTCGACCCGTAAGTTTTACCTTTTCTCCCCTGTCTAATGAAAGAGGGGAGTGATAGAGCGGCTCTGGTGGGCACCTGGCCCTCAGCCAGGGGCAACCCGCCACAGGAGCTGACGAGGAAAGGTGCCCTCCTAGATCTGTTACTCGTGAACAGAGAAGGTCTTGTGGGGGAAGTGGCGATCGGTGGCCATCTTGGCTATAGTGACCATGAAGTGGTAGAATTTAAAATCTTTAGTGATAGGAGGAAAACTGCCACCAAAACTTCAACCCTGGATATGGGGAGAGCAGACTTCAGGCTGCTCAGGGAACTAGTCAGTCAGGTCCCCTGGGAAACTGCTCTTGAAGGCATCGGGGTCCATCAGTGCTGGTCAATTTTTAAGGTTCACCTCCTAAGAGCTCAGGAACAGGCGATTCCAAAATGCCGCAAGTCAAGCAGGTGGGGCAGAAGGCCGGCTTGGCTGAACAGGGATCTTCTTCTAGAGCTTAGGCAGAAAAAGAAAGTGTATGCCCACTGGAAGCAGGGTCAGGCAACATGGGAGGACTACAGGGATGCTGCTCGCCTTTGCAGGGAGAAAATTCATGCGGTCAAAGCTCAGTTAGAGTTGAAGCTGGCCAGTACTGTGGGGGACAATAAAAAGGGCTTTTTTAAATACGGTAATAACAAAAGAGGGACCAGAGAAAATATTGGCTCGTTACTCGACGAGAATAGTCACCTTACAAACAGGGACATGGACAAAGCAGAGAGGTTTAATGCCTTCTTCGCCTCTGTCTTCAACACTGATGACGGGCTCTGGGACCCCAGATGCCTCAAGTTGGAGGACCGTGACTGTGGTAATGATAAACTCCCAGCTGACCCCAAACTTGTGCGGGACTTGCTGCTCCACCTGGATGCATACAAGTCCATGGGGCCTGATGGGATTCATCCCAGGGTGCTCAGAGAGCTGGCTGATGTCATTGTGAGACCTCTCTCAATAATTTTTCAATGGTCTTGGGAATCTGGAGAGGTCCTAGTTGACTGGAAGCTGGCAAACATTGTTCCAATCTTCAAGAAGGGCAAGAAAGAAGACCCTGGTACTTACAGGCCTGTCAGTCTCACTTCAGAGCCTGGTAAAATTATGGAGAAAATTATGCTGGGAGTTATCGAAAAACACCTGAAGGACAACGCAGTCATTGGTCACAGCCAACACGAGTTCGTGAGAGGAAGGGCCTGTTTAACAAACTTAGTTTCCTTTTATGACAAGGTCACCATTCTAGTTGACCAAGGGAAGCCAGTTGATGTCATTTTTTTTAGATTTCAGTAAAGCTTTCGATACTGTCTCTCACAGCATCCTTCTGGACAAAATGTCCAGCATACAGCTTGACAAAAGCATAGTGCAATGGGTGAGCAACTGGCTGACGGGTCGGGCCCAAAGAGTTATGGTAAACGGGGTTACATCAGGCTGGTGGCCAGTCACTAGCGGGGTTCCCCAGGGCTCCATTTTAGGGCCAGTTCTTTTTAATGTTTTCATAAACGACTTGGATGTAGGACTAGAAGGTGTTGTGAGCAAGTTTGCGGATGACACCAAATTGGGAGGAGCTGTCAATTCCGCCGAGGGTGGAGAGGCCTTGCAGAGAGATCTGGACAGATTGGAGAACTGGGCAATCACCAACCGCATGAGGTTTAACAAGGGCAAGTGCCGGATTCTGCACCTGGGAAGGGGCAACCCTGGCTATACATACAGACTGGGCGATGAGACGCTGGAGAGCAGCCATGCTGAAAGGGACTTGGGGGGGGGTCTTGGTCGACAGCAAGTTGAACATGAGTCAACAGTGTGCCCAGGCTGCCAGGAAGGCCAACCGTATCCTGGGGTGCATCAAGCACGGCATTGCTAGCCGGTCTAGGGAAGTGATTGTCCCACTCTACACTGCGCTGCTGCGGCCTCACCTCGAGTACTGCGTGCAGTTTTGGGCGCCACAGTACAAAAAGGACATAAAACTATTGGAGAGTGTCCAAAGGAGGGCAACAAGGATGGTGAAGGGTCTAGAGAGGAAGACGTATGAGGAGAGGCTGAAGTCCCTTGGTTTGTTCAGCCTAGAGAAGAGGAGACCGAGGGGAGACCTCATCGCGGCCTACAGCTTCTTCACGAGGGGGAGCGAAGGGGCAGGCGCTGATCTCCTCCCTCTGGTGACCAGTGATAGAACCCGAGGGAACAGCATGAAGCTGCGACAGGGGAGGTTTAGGCTGGATATCAGGAAAAGGTTCTTCACTGAGAGGGTGGTCGGGCACTGGAACAGGCTCCCCAGGGAAGTGGTCACAGCACCGAGCTTGACTGAGTTCAAGAAGCGTCTGGATAATGCTCTCAGTCATATGCTCTGATTCGGCTGGTCCTGTGTGGAGCCAGGAGTTGGACTCGATGATCCTTATGGGTCCCTTCCAACTCAGGATATTCTGTGATTCTATGATTCTATGATTCTATCTTTAAGGTCCCTTCTCACCCAAACCATTGTATGATTCTACGGTTCTATGATTCCATGATTCTATGATTCTATGACTCTCTAACTTTCCTTTTGGATTAATCACCCAGTGTGAATGCTAATGAGCTCATGCTCCCATGAATTAGTAGCTCATCCCTCTGAAAGCAGCTCCTGAATCTGGGAAAGCTTGGAAAGCAAGACAGCTGCATTCACACAGTATTGCATCTTAGTAAAAATCCTCAGTCTGACCCCATCTTAGAATCATAGAATCATAGAATGGTTTGGGTTGGAAGGGACCTTAAAGATCATCTAGTTCCAACCCCCCTGCCATGGGCAGGGACGCATCTTCACAGAGCCATCTCAGTCTCTGCTACTATGGTCTGATTAATGCTTAGTGTGACAAAACCAACCAAGGGGTCCTTTTGAGGTGGGGGTAGGGGTTTCAGATGCAATGGCCCTTCGTCTTTGAATTTCTGCACCTATGTTTCTCTCTTACCCCTGTTCTGCAGTTCTGTGTGTGTGAATTGTTGCTTCTTCCCTGCTTGTATGAGTTTGGATGGATGGCTCAAGTTCCAGTAGCAGGGTCATATTATTAATGAGAAGAAAGCAAGCAAAGGACAGGAGTGACAAAAGGAGACAGATGGAGACTCAGAAAACAGTCTATAAAAACTTGGGATTTTTTTTCCAAAACTCTAGGCCCAGGTTCTAACATCAATTTTCTTTTATATTGCATTTATTATTTTTCTGGAAGTACCTGAAAATAAAATCATATATATATATTTCCTAAAATAGGGTTAGAGTTGTTGTTTTTAAAGAATGTTTTATACCTCCCAACACCAGTCAAGTAAGAGCCATGCTTCCCCCATGATTCATGGTTAATAGCATACTTTCTTTAGACAGCTTTGTTTATCCTACAATAACATACAAAATATGCCCCAACTGGCTTTATATTTAGCCAATTTTATGTTGGCATTTCTTTAACAGCACATAGAGGGAGGGATACAGAGGGAGTCAATAAAGAAGAATGTGAAAATGTGTCCTTCTATAAAAACCAAGCCTTAAGTAGCAGTTGGACTTTGGCACATGTGTGTCCTATTATTGCTTTCTGTCATAATCAGTCTTCTGGCAGAGCAATAACATCAAGGTGTTGTTTATACACTATAAAAATGGCATTGTAAAGATTAGCTGGAAGGTGAGGATTGTTTTGAGGACTTTTTTTTTCCTTTTCCTTTCTGTTCTTGACACAAAGAAATACTGCACATGAAAATTGCTTTCCTCAATACTTTCAATGACTCTTTAATGGAAAAACTGTTACCTGCAGAGAAATGGTATGGCCCATGGCCTAAAGGGACTAAGAAGAAAAAGACTTTGCCTGAATCCACAGTTCTGTCACAAATATGTTTTGTGACCAAAGTTCACGTCACCTCTGTGTGCCTCTTACCTCAACCAACATTTGATGCAACTGAGAGTTCAGGCACTGAGAGCCTGAACAACATTACTAAGTCCCTGCACTACAAACAGTTAAAGGTAAGGAAAGTATCTACATTATGGGATTTCTATTTTGACCTGTTTTTACCTAAGTGACAGCAACATAAGACCATCAAGTAGTGTCATCAAAGTCACCAGTTTAAATTTCCTAAACTGGAAATTAGTTCAGTGTCTCTGAGTAAGTTCAGTCCCTTGTGTATACAAGGTATATAGGAGGGATAGATAGGATCTCCCAGAGCTGTGATGGAGAGAGAAACTCAGGGAAGCATGTACTATAGTACTCTAATAGCAACCACATAAGTACCCACAACTAATAATGAAGCTTTATCTTAAAAGCACATATGAAATAAATTGTGCATGGAGATGGGAGGAGGACATCTAGAATGGTTCTGGATAAATAAGGCAAATGAGTTGAGCTTCAGGCCTCCACTGATAGTAACGACCATCTCCTAGCTCACATGTGACACGTATGTTAGATACTTAAATTTGACACATAATATGGACATGAATGCAAACTCAACTGACTTGTCCAAGACAACAGAGAAAGTATATGGCACAAGAGGATCTAAACTCTGTTGATTCACCACATGATGTAGAATATTAGAAAGGAAGGTTCCCACTTTGCCACCACCATCTACCTCTAGCAAAAATGAGTTGTGCTTCAATTAATGACTCATATGGTTTTATTGGCTGATGATAAGATTGTAATAAAGAAGGTAGTTAAGATGCTAGTATTACAGCAATGAAGTATGGTGGATAACATCTGTACTGGGTCTGGCTGAGATGGCGTTAATTCTCCCCACAGCAGCCCTCATGGTGCTGTGCTGTGTCTTGGTAGCTAGCAAACTGTTGATAACACACCAGTGTTTTGGCTACTACTGAGCAGTGCCAGCACACCTCAAGGCTGTCTCTCCAACATTTCTTTTCCCCTCCAGCAGCAGGCTGGGGGTGGGCAAGATCTTGGGAGGGGACACAGCTAGGACAGCTGACCCAAACTGACCAAAGGGATATGCCGTACCATATGACGTCTGCTCAGCAGTAAGAAACTGAGAGATAGGGGGAGGAACAGGGCGGGGGCATTCGTTGGTTTTTTTTTTTTTTACAATGTTTGTCTTCCGGAGTAAGGGGTACGCATACTGAAGCCCTACTTCCCAGGAAGTGGCCGGACATCGCCTGCTGATGGGAAGTAGAGAATAATCTTTGCTTTTTGCTTTGCTTCCGCGCGCGGCTTTTTGCTTTAGCTACGTTAAACTGCCTTTATCTCGACCCACGAGTTTGGGGTTGTTTTTTTTTCCATCTTCCTTTCTCCCCTCCCTGCCTTACTGAAGAGGGGAGTGATAGAGTGGCTCTGGTGGGCACCTGGCCCCCAGCCAGGGTCAACCCACCACAGTCCTTTTTGGCGCCCAACGTGGGGCTCGACAACGGCAGTTTAGTATTAAGGGTGCTACAGCTATAGTAGTTATTAAGTTGCAAGCTCCTGTGCAGGTCACGGGGTTTGTTAGCTGCGCTGCTTATCTCTATTTTGCTAAACTTAGGAACATGCTGATATAAACAATGGCTGCTCTGTGCTTTGGCCTAGTGTTGACGATCTTACTGTGCTGGGGGAGCTAGGATGAAGGAACTTGGGAGCATGCTAGTACAAACAATGGTTATGTGCATGGCCCTGGCATCGATGTTATTGCTGTGCTGGGGGAGCTATCTTGTGGAGATGATGGGGGAATACATCTCTCTCTCTCTACCTGGGTTTGACGTGGATGGTTTCATTATGCAGGCTCCTAAGGTCCTTGTTCACCCTTATGTAAGCTCATTAATATTACTAATGAATACTGCTGGCATATTACGGGTGTTGTGGAGTTTGGTTTTGTCCTGGTTTAAGGGGAGACAACTTTTGAGTGAGGCAATACTGAAACGTGCCCTGAGGCAGCCGGTCCCCGGGTGGCAGGGTGTGTGGAAGGATTTGGGCAGGTTCCTAGGGCGATTATCACCTCCTATAGCCTGGGACTTCACACCTGAACAGGCAAGCAATCCCAGCAAACTGACGCGCCACCTGATAGAAGGGTGCCTTGCCTACCCCAATGAAAACCAACAGCTTCTAGCACTGTACTGGGGCCTGGCCTGGGCCTATCGAGCCACAGTGCAGTACTCTCAGAGGACTGTGGTTGAGGAAGGCACCCAAACTGCAGCTGAGGACACCGTGGCTGAGATAGGGACCCAAACAATAACAACTACAGTAATTGCCCCAGTAGTAAAAAAGAAACAGTGGACCAGGAGGTCAACAGGTCCATATCATCGATTAGTAAGGGAGGAGGAAGAAGAGGAGGAGAGGTTTGATCAGGAAGCTGGTCCTTCAGCAAAGAAGTGGGAAGAAGGAGTGAGAGAAATCAGACAAGAAGCAGAAACTACCCGGTCTCTGACCTCATCCGAACTTCGAGATATGCGGAAAGATTACAGCCGCCAGCCTGGTGAGCGGATTGCTGCCTGGCTGCTTCGATGTTGGGATAATGGGGCCGACAGTCAGCAACTGGAAGGCAGGGAAGCCCAACAGCTGGGATCCCTTGCTAGAAACCGAGGAATTGAGAGGGGAATTGGAAAAGAGACAGCAACTTGCAGTCTCTGGAGACGGCTGCTCTCAAGTGTGAGGGCAAGATACCCATTCAAGGAAGATCTTGTGAACTCCCCAGGAAAGTGGACCACCGCAGATGAAGGGATCCAGTACCTGAGAGAACTAGCGGTGTTAGAAGTCATCTATAGTGATCTAGATGATGAGGAGGTTTCCAAAGATCCGGAGGATGTCCTGTGCACACGGGCCATGTGGAGGAAGGTGATTCAAAGTGCCCCAGCATCATATTCTAACAGCTTGGCAGCAATGTATTTCCCAGATATGGACACACCAACTGTGGAGAAGGTGTCTGCTTGGCTTCGGAACTTTGAAGAAAACCTCTGTACCTCCTCCTCCCTACGGGCCAGCATGTTGGCTGTCAGAGGTACCCCAAGAAATCAGTCATCTGCTCCGGTCAGAGGGAAAGGGAGCCCCAGGCATATGCTGTGTGGTACACTCTGGTTTTTCCCGCATGACTAAGGGGAGGACATGAGGAAGTGGGACGGTGAACCCACCTTTAAGTTGGAAGCCCATGTTCGTGAACTAAGAAGGAAGACAGCTGTTAAGAAGGGGACACCCAAGAAGGCCGTCAGCGTAGTTGCTACGGAGACACGAGAAGGCAAACAGCGATCTCCCGGATGTAAAACTAAAATCACCTCCCTTGATCCTGGTGAGGGGACTTCTGGTCTGTCACCGCGAGGGTCAGACAGTGAATACTCTGACCAGGAACAGGAATAGAGGGTCCCTGCCTTCGGCCAGGAGGAGGAAAGGGATGACCGGGTATACTGGACTGTGTGGATTTGATGGCCTGGCACATCAGACCCACAGAAGTACAAGGCTTTGGTAGACACTGGTGCGCAGTGTACACTGATACCATCAGGGTATAGGGGCACAGAACCCATCCGGATCTCTGGAGTGACAGGGGGATGCCAAGAACTGTCCGTATTGGAGGCTGAGGTGAGCTTAACAGGGGACAAGTGGGAGAAGCACCCCATTGTGACCGGCCCAGAGGCCCCTTGTATCCTTGGCATAGATTACCTCAGGAGAGGGTACTTCAAGGACCCAAAGGGGTACCGATGGGCTTTTGGTGTAGCCACTGTGAACGCAGAGAAGATCAAACAGTTATCTACCCTGTCTGGTCTCTCAGAAGATCCCTTTGTTGTGGGACTGCTGCAAGTTGAAGAACAACAGGTGCCAATTGCTATTGAGCCCTCTCTAGCGAGTAACCTGGAAAAAGAACTATTTTGAATGGGGCCTTGAGCAACAACAAGCCTTTGAGCATATCAAACAGGAAATAGCTCGTGCAGCAGCTCTTGGGCCTGTCCGGACAGGACCAGCTGTACAAAATGTACTCTACACTGCAGCTGGGGAGCATGGCCTCACCTGGAGCCTCTGGCAGAAAACAGCAGGAGAAACCCGAGGTCGACCATTAGGGTTTTGGAGCCAGGGGTATCGAGGATCAGAAGCCCACTACACCCCAACTGAAAAAGAGATCCTAGCAGCATATGAAGGGATTCGAGCTGCTTCAGAAGTTGTTGGTACAGAAGCGTCTCTCCTCTTGGCACCGCGATTGCCTGTGCTACACTGGATGTTTGAAAGAAACATCCCCTCTACACATCACGCAACCAGCACTACATGGAGTAAGTGGGTAGCACTAATCACGCAGCGAGCTCGACTGGGGAAACCCAACCACCCAGGAATCCTGGAAGAGATTATGGACTGGCCAGAAGGTAGAGATTTTGGAGCACTGCCTGAGGAGGTAGCTCGTGCCCAAGAGGCACCACCGTATAATGAGTTACCAGAAGACGAAAGGCGTTATGCTCTGTTTACTGATGGATCCTGTCGTGTTGTAGGAAACCATCAGAAGTGGAAAGCTGCTGTATGGAGTCCCACACGACAAGTCATTGAGGCCACTGAAGGAGAAGGTGAGTCAAGTCAGTTCGCAGAAGTGAAAGCCATTCAGCTAGCCCTAAAGATTGCTGAACGAGAAAAGTGGCCAGTACTCTATCTCTATACTGACTCCTGGATGGTGGCTAATGCCCTATGGGGGTGGCTATAGCAGTGGAAGAAGACCAATTGGCAGCGCAGGGGCAAACCCATCTGGGCTGCTGCATTGTGGCAGGACATCGCTGCCTGGGTAGAAAACATGGCTGTGAAGGTACGTCATGTAGATGCTCACATACCCAAAAGCCGTGCCATTGAAGAACATCAAAACAATGAACAGGTAGACAAGGCTGCCAAAATTGAAGTAGCTCAAGTGGACCAGGACTGGGAGCATAAGGGTGAGCTATTTGTAGCTCGATGGGCCCATGAAACATCAGGACATCTAGGGAGAGATGCAACATACAGATGGGCTCGTGATCGAGGGCTGGACCTGACCATGGAGGCCATCACACAAGTCACTCATGAATGTGAAATATGTGCTGCAATCAAGCGAGCGACACGAGTAAAATCTCCCTGGAACAGAGGGCAGTGGCTGGGTTTTCGATATGGCGAGGCCTGGCAGATTGACTATATTGGGCCACTGCCACGAACACGCCAAGGCAAGCGCTACATACTCACCATGGTGGAAGCAACTACTGGCTGGCTAGAGACATTTCCTGTAAACCATGCCACTGCCCGAAAGACCATCCTAGGCCTTGAAAGGCAAATTTTATGGCGACATGGTACCCCAGAAAGGATTGAATCAGACAGTGGGACTCATTTTCGAAATAACCTCATAAGCTCCTGGGCAAAGAAACACGGCATTGAGTGGGTGTATCACATCCCCTACCACCCACAAGCCTCTGGGAAGATCGAGAGATATAATGGACTGTTAAAGACTATGTTGAGGGCATTGGGCAATGGGGCATGGAAGCACTGGGATACAAATTTAGCAGAAGCCACTTGGCTGATTAATACCAGAGGATCTGCTAACCGTCCTGGTCCTGCCCAAACAAAACCCCTGCATACTGTGGGAGGAGACAAGGTCCCTGTAGTACACATGGGAAAGTGGCTGGGGAAGGCGGTGTGGATTGCTCCTCCCATGGGAAAAGGCAAACCCATTCCTGGGATTGTCTTTGCTCAAGGACCTGGGTGTACTTGGTGGGTAATGCGGAAGGATGGAGAGACCCGGTGTGTGCCTCAGGGAGATTTAACCTTGGGGTAAAATAATCTGTAATGTGAGTTGTACGTTCTAGGAAGTAATGTAGAAGGAATGACCCAAACCAACGAAGAGCAAGTTTCGCAAGGAGCCAGACGAGTGCAACAACAGCCCAAAGCAAGCAGGTGTTGGGTGCCCAACAACTGAACATACTGCTACTCCTGTCCTGAACACCCATCCTGACGGATTGGGCCCAAGTCATAGCCGGTTCATGAACATCTGGAGGAGCAGAGGAAGCTCATGGAATGGGAGAGTAACATCTATCTGTTAAAGGACTGGAGATAGTAGTTAATAAGAAGTAAACACAATGAAACGGTTATAAAATATACATATATGTATTAAAGTGTGTGGGGCGTGAGCACGACACAAATGGTATGGAATAAGGGGTGGAGATTGTATTGGGTCTGGCTGAGATGGCGTTAATTCTCCCCACAGCAGCCCTCATGGTGCTGTGCTGTGTCTTGGTAGCTAGCAAACTGTTGATAACACACCAGTGTTTTGGCTACTACTGAGCAGTGCCAGCACACCTCAAGGCTGTCTCTCCAACATTTCTTTTCCCCTCCAGCAGCAGGCTGGGGGTGGGCAAGATCTTGGGAGGGGACACAGCTAGGACAGCTGACCCAAACTGACCAAAGGGATATGCCATACCATATGACGTCTGCTCAGCAGTAAGAAACTGAGAGATAGGGGGAGGAACAGGGCGGGGGCATTCGTTGGTTTTTTTTTTTTACAATGTTTGTCTTCCGGAGTAAGGGGTACGCATACTGAAGCCCTACTTCCCAGGAAGTGGCCGGACATCGCCTGCTGATGGGAAGTAGAGAATAATCTTTGCTTTTTGCTTTGCTTCCGCGCGCGGCTTTTTGCTTTAGCTACGTTAAACTGCCTTTATCTCGACCCACGAGTTTGGGGTTGGTTTTTTTTTTCCATCTTCCTTTCTCCCCTCCCTGCCTTACTGAAGAGGGGAGTGATAGAGTGGCTCTGGTGGGCACCTGGCCCCCAGCCAGGGTCAACGAACCACAACATCATTAAAATTCAAGGAAGATTGTTTTGTAGCGATTCAAAATGCAAAATTTAAATGGCATAATAATTTATTTTATTAGGCTGCTTGTGCAAGTAGATGCTTATTGTTGAAAAAATATAATACCTGATTGCACAACATCATCCATGATCACAGGGAGAAGAAGATCATTACACATGAGCATGGAAGAGACATTTACTCTGGGCTTAATACAGCTGACCACAGATTAGTTCTATAATGCCACTTGAGATAACTTAGGGAGTTCAGAACATCTTTGCAGAGCTCACAGATATGATGCAGAAACTACAGGAAGTCTTCACCCTCCTGGTGTGACAGCTGGAGGGCAACCAGGATACAGACACAAAATAAAATGAAATTAAATGCCTATGAGTCAAGCCCCTCATTTCTTCTCCAGCATTTCACACATAGTCACTCTTGCCTCTGTCATCAAGAAGACTTCTTGAGGTGAAGAGATGAAGCTCATTTCAAACCTATCATTAAAGGCTTTAAATTGACAGGTTGAAGAGTCTGAGCTATGTCTTCCAGAACACTTTATCAAAATCCAGAGCTGTGTGGAAGAAATAGAGTTGGAAACTCGCAATTTTGAATTTCTAAACATTGAGTACCACTTTACCAGCTCTCCTCAACATTTTCAATCCTCTGTTGTCAATTTTCTGTGTCCCAGCTGGCTCCTGAAGAGTATCAGGGAGTGGGAATGTATTTAAAACCTTAGTTGCTTTCCTGGGAGAAGAAATTAGGGATACCTTTTAATAATCTCATGGGAAAAGATGTTTTATTAATTATGCTATATTAATTATCATTATTGCATTACTTTGTGCCGAACATATCAGATGATTCGTAACACATGGTGCCAAGACACTGGTTTCAAACTCTGGGTGCTTCCCCTGTCTCCAAAAATCCCTAAGCTGCAGACTGCTGAGAGCTGGGAAGATGTACCAGTCAAGCAACCACTCAGCGCTTGTTCTGTTTCTTATATTCTCTCCCAAAACATCTGTTACTGATCACTGTCAGATGCAGGATACTGGGTAAAATGAGTTTTGGTCTGGCCTAATGATTATGTCCTTGTGTAATAAATAAATATTTCCATGATACCAAGTACATTCACATGAGCAGTCTATTCCTATCACATTCTTCTGATCAGGTTGGGAAGGAGGGTGGATCCAGGGGAAAGCCATGGGCTGGAAGAAGTCTCAAGAGATTATTTGGTTAGGTCCAATTATTTCTAAACGATTCATGGCAGCTATTTGTCTAACCAGTTCGTAACAACCTTCAGCAATGGAGGCCCACAGTCTCCCTGGTGTTCATTGTCCTAACAGCTGGAAATATTTTCCTCATCTCCCAGCTATATCTCCTTTCCTACAATTTAAGACCAGACTGACTCTCCTATCCCCAGTAGACATGGAAAAATGGCTTATTCTTGTCTTTTTTCCAACTGCTTTTTTCATGTTTAAAGGTTCTCATAGTTCGTTCTTGTCATTTCCTCTCTGAACTAACATCCTCGTGTGCATTAATCTTTTCTGATAGGTCATGGTTTCTACCTCAGGCCATTCCTATAGCTCTTTTCTTGATTTTCTCCTGTTGGTCCACTCTTCATTCGAAGTCTAAGTCTCCAAAATGGTGACAGTACCATGACTGAAGATTTATGCCATTTGAAAGTTGCAGGGGAAGATACCGTTGTTTGTATGTTTGAGTATCATGCTTGCTTTTTTTGAGTAGGTCTGATTGTGCCACTAATTTCTGTGGGACTCTTTCCTTCAGCAAAATCAACTCATGCTAATATTTTCAGAGGAGAGATCCCAAATAAACAATGACCAGATCAAAGAAATAGACTCTAAAACATTAAAGAGATGGTCAGACATAATTTATTTTATTAGCACTATCATCACAGGGCATCAGATTTCACTTCAAACTTCCATGTTGCAAAGGATGAGTTATGTTTTGTAGCTTACACGCAGTGCAAGCAGCAAGCACCAAGAGACAGGGCAGCATTTTAATTAAAATTGATAAAGGCTCTCTGAAAATTAGTCTGGGGAAAACACATCTTGTAGAATACAGAGCTGCCAAGTTTTGGCTGGAGGCTGAAGCGGGGTTTGCAGGGACTGGAAAGACCCTGTACAGGGCCAATGGGAGACTGGGAGAAGAATCACACTGGAACAATCAGTTCTGTTGAATGAAAAAACACCCAAGGAAAGAAAACATCTTTAATTACCAAAATGCCATCATGTACAAACAAAAAGGCATTGAAGAGTTGGCCTTCTGTGTCATATCTAGAAAGTATAAACATCCTTAGCTCATTTTGCATACATTTGATGATAGAAGATAGCTTGGCTTACTGTCCCTTCTCTCTTCTGAATTATGGCCAGTGTGTTCTCTAGAGAAGGAATAATTCCCTATACAATATTAATGTGGCCTAAACTGTAACTTGTGTCTACCCACTCAGTGTCCTAATAATTGATGAGGTTTAAACCTAGTGGGGAAGAATAAGGTGGAGGCACGTACCTGCTACTGCAAATGCGAGTTTGGGATAGGGCTGGAATGGAAGGACGTTACGTGGGAAGGTCTCATGGCTATGGATTAACCTACTCAGCCCTGGACATGTCAACATAGTGTGGAGTTCTTTTCCAGCCCTGTGACTGTCTTGTCTCTTCTCACCCTCAATGTTAGCTGCCCTGAAGATATTTCTCTGTCGTAAATATCCTCTAAACTTATTTCAACTCTTACCAGTAGGAAAGGACATCTTTGTTATCTCCTGGATTCAGAAAGCTGAAGGACAGAAAGAAGTCTATAGATCTATGCAGTGCCACCTGCTGATGTTCATCAAAGCTGGTCCTATAGCTGTGGTATACATCAGGAGATGTGTAGGGGCTGGGGAGGGAAGCAAGGGGAGAGCTGCTTTGCCATCCCTGCTGCCTCCCCGGCTTCACTCATGTCAAACATCTCTTTGGCAGAAGCTCACAGTTGCTATGCAGGAGTGTAAGGCAGGAGATGTGTGCAGGAGGCAGAAGACTGGCAGGCCAGAAGCATCAGCTGTGCTATAAAAATTATGCTAATGTGCTAAAATTGAGTTTATTAGGAAATAACTTCTTCGTGTTATGGAGGACTGAGTTTCTTGGACTCTTTAGCTTTTTTGGTGTGTGTGCCTCTTTCTCCCACCCAGCTTCATCTTGACCTGGTTTCCCCAGCTTTCTCCCACAGACACCCAGAGCCAAGTGCAGAAGATGGGCTTTGTGTTAACAGCAGCCACCAGTTGGCAGGAATAAACTACCTGCCACATTAAAAGCCTGTCACCTCTGCTGTCTGCTTTACAGAAACTTTAAATCCCAGTAAAACGAAACACTAACAGCTGCCTGTTATTGCATATTGTGACCTGTATTATTCCATCTGTGCTGTAGGGAAGTTTACTGGGGAAAAAAAGGAAAAAAAAAAAAATCACACTTTCCCCCTTGCCAGAAGCAAGATGTGCATCTGGACAAGTTCTCTCAGTGAGCAAAAATTAGATATAAAACCATATTATGAGGAAATTGCATTTTATCTCATGTTTCCCATTCTGCATGAAAAATTATTTGTCCGAATGTACGGGTTCTTTAGTCTGTATGTGCCTGTGTGTTTGACTGCTTGACTTCAGACCAGTGCTGGTTTTGTGCAGAATTTGATTGCAGACAAAGACTCTGAATAAATAAATAAATAAATGAAAACACATTCACGCAGAAAAACTACACCATCACCAAGAGAAAAGCCTCTTTTGTCCTTGCATATGCAGTAGCTCTGCAGAGAATAGCCTGTTCTTTGTTTCCATCCAAAGAGACATTTTATTCGACACCCATGGAGCTGCACAAATGAGAGTCAGCAGGCTTCAAGCTGTCCTCTTGGAGAAAGAGTTGGCATCTCCCTCCCTGGCACATCTGGTGAGTTTGAATGGCATTCATTGGCATGGCTTTGCAAAATTAATTACATTCCAAAGTCTTGTCACAAACAATAAACCCTTATGCCAAACGCTGATCTTTTGCTTTCTGCCAGATGTAATGCATCTGCTTCTCTTTATCAGGTTTAATCCTATTTGGCATTGGCAATGCAGTAAACAATGCTGTGGAAGTTGGAAATGAAAAAAGTGGAAGAATGCGGGAAGGCACTGAACAGAAGTAGAGGCAGAGATGCCACGTGGTTAAGACACTTGGCCTGGAGCAGCTGGATAATGTGATGGCATGGGACTCAGCCATGGTGAGAAAGGCCTTTCCTCCTTAACCAGCTTGCATCAAGCAGCAGTGTAAGGATGGACCCACAGCAAACTGTCAGAAATCCTACTGAATGGGCTTGGCGTTGAGTGTCTTAGTTTCCATGCCTAGTTTTCTCAATGATTTCACTGTATAATCTGGTGCAGAGAGATACCTCTCAATGCTGTCCCACAAACCCAAGGAGGGCTCAGTCCAGAAGGAGAAATGAGGTGCAGGTAAGCTTCTGTCTCATTTTCCTTATTCTATGCTTATGGCTACCAAAACCTAAAGTGAAAACCAACTCAAACTCTTATTTTTCCCCATATCAGAACTTAATTGGAGCAATCTTTCAAATTCTTTGTTAAGCATAAGACAGAACTGAATGGGCTCAAAACCAAATTGAATCCCCCTGCCACTACCACCAGGCAGTGGTCTTGAAAAGATCTGTGATTCTGCCCTGTTGGAGGACTTGGTGTTGTTGTTGCTGTTACTCCCCTGCAGCCCACCAGGGCCGTGTGTTGCAGCTTCCCTCTCAGCCAGCCTCATGTACCTCATTATATAGAAATACCATGTCCTTCTGCTTCTGCGCTAAATATATTTTCAGCGGTGCACATGGCTGAAAGTCTGTGACCCCCTTTGGTCATTAAACTCCATCTCCTGCTGTCTTTACTTTTGTTCTGTTACAACTGGGATCTGAGCTCAACAGCTCAGTTTCTCTCAAATTCCTTAAATTAAGCAAGCAGTGGTATGGTTGGCGCTACTGGGAACACAAACATTGGCCGGACTGTGACAAAGGACCAGGAAAAAGTCACCTGAAGTCCCTTCATGGTGTGGTCTCTAGTGAGGCCTTTGTCATGTGGATTTTTCATTTTTAAATGTATTTTTTCAAGAGGAGTAATTTCTAACTAATTCAAGGTTAGCAATTTTTGACTGGTGTGAATTGGAGCTAAACCAAAACAGTTTCAGTCACAGATGAGCCGGAACTGAAGTAAAATTTACTAGTTCAATGGTCTTCCCTCCAGGTGTATTGAAATCAAACCTTTATGACTGAAAAAGCAGAAAGGAGAATGAATGAGGGAGCAGGAGAATGGATTTCAATTTGCCTGCTTAGTTTGTAATGTTTTCTCTATTTCAGTTCAAGGACATTAATAGCCTCAACTGCCTGATGTATTTAGAGCTCTTTCCCATCTGGGTCAAAACTTTCTGTAGAACTTTGTCCTGGTTTTGGCTGGGATAGAGTTAATTTTCTTCCTAGTAGCTGGTATAGTGCTGTGCTTTGGATCTAGTATGACAATAATGTTGATAACTGCTGATGTTTTAGTTGTTGCTAAGTAGAGCTTACCCTAAGTCAAGGACTTTTCGGCTTCTCACACCCTGCCAGCAAGAAGGCTGGAGTTGTGCAAAAAGCTGTGAGGGGGCACATTTTATATTATAAAAATATAATACCTGATTGCACAACAGTGTTATCATGGAACAATAGCACTTTTGGTGTGTATCTTGTTGGGGATTATTATACAACAAAATATTTATGCCCTGAGTTCCCAAAATGGAACACAATTATTCACATAATTAACTTGAGGAATATTGTTGCACTGGATCAGGACCTAAGCCCCTTTGGGTCGAATGTGAGTGTAAAATCAGAAAGGGTTTGTCATCTCTATGCTAGAGAATGCAGTGGTTTCCATAATAATTGGGCTCCCACTTAGTGGGAGTAGCGATAATTGGTTGCAAAGGGCTAGCATGGGAATCAAAATAAGCCGTGTTGAGAAGCAGGGAATCTTCATCTGACAGAATCACACTTAGAGTGAGCATTTTGATGCTATCTATCTTTAGTGTAACAATCAAGTGAATTATGCACCTGCACTACCAGACTGGTAACTTTTTAAGTGAGGTCAGCATTAAGTGCAGAGCAAACACCCACCCTGCAAGTGATCCTAAGAGGTAAACAGACTGGATGAAGTAGGCTGAATCCAAGCTGCTGAACAGCTTGCTTAGACATGCAGGGTCCTTCACTGTGAAAGGAAGATTCCTATTGAAATTGTTGACAGCTTTCAAGTATCTCTAGTGCCTCTCCACCTAGGGAGGGGACTTAACCTTTGCATTGCTGTGACACCTCGAGAAGAAAGGCTCTGAAACTGGAAGGAGATCGGAGCAGAGAGTAAGCCACTTAGGTCAGTAAAAATCGCTGAGTAGAAGAGAGGGAAAAATTGTGCTCTTTGGGGGAAAACAAAACAAAACAAAACAAAAAGAACTTGAGCATATGGCTCCAAATCTGAGTATGCACATATTCCTATCTCTGCACTAGCAAATGGTCTTATTAGCACCCAAGGATACTGCTGGTACACAGCACTTTTGCAGATCTGAGTCCAGTTTGTAATGTTATGATATGGCTTAGGCCAGAGTCCATGAGCCATCTGGATGAGCTAATAAAGCATGTCTTTTTCTTTTCTTTTTCTTTTTCTTTTTCTTTTTCTTTTTCTTTTTCTTTTTCTTTTTCTTTTTCTTTTTCTTTTTCTTTTTCTTTTTATTTTTCTTTTTCTTTTTCTTTTTCTTTTTCTTTTTCTTTTTCTTTTTCTTTTTCTTTTTCTTTTTTTTTTCTTTTTTCTTTTCCCTTTCCTTTTCCTTTTTCCTTTACAGAGATTTAAACTTTTCCATTTATTGTTTGCAATGTCTTCATTATTTGGTCCAGGGTAGAAAAAATGAACCTTTGTGATTTAAACTAACTATTCATTTTACTTTATATTTACCTGTGTCCATTCAGTCTTCCTCCAAGGAATAAACTCCCAGTGTTGCTCCTGGGATTTTTTTCCCTCTTTGATATGAAAAACTGATATTTTTGTATTGGCAGGTGTCATAGGTGAAAAAACTGCTTAAATTGTGAATATAGGTGATAGATAATTGGATGTGTGTGTATATATATATAAGCGGGGAGGGGGGCTATGTCCAAAGTTATCTTTTAAACTCACAGGCAGAAGACTGTTACTTGCTAGCAACACCTGGTACAGGCTAGTTGTAAATTTTACTAACACCTAGACTAAACAAAAGTGGCACTTCTTGAGTCATCCAGTATATAAGGAGACACGAGACAGATCCACCAGTTTGGAGGCTGATCATATGGTGTGCTTCTGCACACAGACTGTTTAGACTCGGAAAGCTGGGGACTGGGTGCCTGGGAAAGAAGAGGTGGTGCTAAAATAAAAAAAGGAAAAAAAGAAGTGTTCCTGAAAGGAAGAAATGGCCTCAGAAAGAAGATGGTGAAGATCCTGGAGGGAAGAAAGATCCAGGAACTGGGGGATGATCCTGCAGATCAGGGAGATGCATGTGGATGAATGCTGAGTGATGCCCAGGGACCTGGCTGGGGACACCTGAGATGTAACTGGTGGAACAGCATGGACCAGCATGGCTGTCTGCCTGACCTTGCTGGGCTAATGGCCACCTCCCTGTGGGGAAGGGCAGCTGAGACATGGTGATCTCAACGCCGTCAGAGGAGTGATCACGTGAGGGTGTGAGATAATCCATTCACGTCAAACTCACATGTCAGTGTTTCTTACATAAACCCTAGAGTCCAGATCCCTACAGGCTGTTGCTTGCTCCATCTTGCCCATGACAGGAGGGAGACCTTGATCCCAGCTCTGATTCCTTGGTGTCATGGGAAAACAGGTCCTACCAAAGCAGTGCATAACAACTGTGGGTTTTACAAAAAAGACACAGCTGTGGAATTAATGCGCTGGTGGGAAGAATGAAATGATCGTATAACAGGAGAAACATGATGTGCTAAATTAGTAATCATGGAGGTCAGGGCATGTGTAACACGGATGACTAAAGGGGGATTCAGGGCTCCTTTTTAATTACACTTCCATAATGTGGGGTTGTAAATATGCAGTGAAGGGACAGAAGAGGAGCAGTGACTCTGGTCAGTCCTCCTCCACAATCCTTAGGCCTATCCACATCCTAAATTTGCACAGCAATTGAATGCAACCTGAGTTCAGTTGATGTATCCTTCCCTAGATTTTACTATCAACAAACTGAGCCTCTGGTGATTTCTACGGTTGATGGTGATGTATGACAAAGTGACCATCACAAGACTTGTCACCTTGTCTGCAGATCATAGAATCATAGAATCATAGAATGGTTTGGGTTGGAAGGGACCTCAAAGATCATCTAGTTCCAACACCCCTGCTACGGGCAGGGACACCCTCCACCAGACCACGTTGCCCAAAGCCTCATCCAACCTGGCCTTAGACACTTCCAGGGATGGGGCCTCCACAACCTCTCTGGGCAACCTGTTCCAGTACCTCACCACCCTCACAGTAAAGATTTCTTTCTAACATCTAATCTAAATCGACCCTCCTTCATCTTAAGGCCATTACCCCTTGTCCTATCACTACATGCCCTTGTAAACAGTCCCACTCCAGCGTTCTTGTAGGCCCCCTTTCAGGTACTGGAAGGCCGCTATAAGGTCTCCCCAGAGCCTTCTTTTCTCCAGGCTGAACAACCCCAACTCTCTCAGCCTGTCCTCATAGGAGAGGTGCTCCAGCCCTCTGATCAGCTTCGTGGCCCTCCTCTGGACTCTCTCCAACAGCTCCATGTCTCTCCTGTACTGGGGCCCCCAGAGCTGGACGCAGTACTCCAGGTGGGGTCTCACGAGAGCCGAGTAGAGGGGCAGGATCACCTCCCTTGACCTGCTGGTCACACCTCTTTTGATGCAGCCCAGGATACGGTCATGTTGAGCTTTGTCATATTTCTATACCATATACCATATGACATCGTGGTCAGCATATAAACTGGGGGAAGTTAGCTGGGGGGCAGTGACCGCGGCTCAGGAACTCACTGGGCATCGGTCAGCGAGTGGTGAGAAATTGTGCTGTACGTCACTTGTTTTGTATATTCTTTTATTACTATTTTTTTCCTTTTCTGTCATATTAAACTGTTTTTATCATCTCAACCTATGAGTTTTACTTTTTTTGATTCTCTCCTCCATCCCACCGGGGGGGGGTGGAGGAGAGAGCGAATGGCTGTGTGGTTGTTTTAGCTGCCAGCCAGGTTAAATCACAACAGTCCTTTTGGCACCCAATATGGGGCACGAAGGGTTTGAGATAACGACAGATCTGACCAGACTGTGTTAAAACAAATTTGTTATAAGCATCCATTGTATTAGTTTAATAGTCACTGGTCACAGTGTTGTATTATTTGTTCTCAGGGTTGTATTATGTAATGCCCAGCTTGCTGTATATATTCCCTGTGGTGCTGTTTATCATCTCTGCAAGATGGATCAAGGTTACTGTTTTGTTGTACTGTGTAACACTGGCTTATGATATGATAAAATTACTGTTTGTGAGAATAATCTGGTATTTGTACTCAGCATTGCTGTCATCTCCATACTTTGGGAGCCATCTCATGGAAACTATTAAAGGAAAATGCCAAGTTAAGAGATAGCAGGAATTGGAAAGCCAGGATCCAAGAAGCAGCTAGCGAGAAGTTTCCAGAAGCTGCAAGAAACAGTTTGGTTTATTCTAAAAGTGTCTTAAAAGGGACATGAGAGTGGCTTTAACTTTTCAAAGGTTAGTTTTGGACGATAGCTAAAAGTTTGTTAGTGATTATTGCAAATTAGCTTCTTTCTTTGCTCATTGTACACAATTCACTATCACTTGAATCCCCTATTCCTTTGACAGTTTATGTTTGGTTTGGTGTGGTGTATGATAGGCACGGACTCTGTAGGGTGCAAGTACAGAATCCACTTTATTACAGAATTTTCTGATTATATAGTATTTCTTGTTAAAAGGGGAGGCTCTTTTATTCCCCAATCATCACTCGATTCATGTTCCCCGCAAGATCTGTTATTCTGTTTTTCTCTTGCACCTGGCGGGCGCCTGGCTGTCCGTTCTCAGCTCCTTATCTCCTGCATTCGGCCAGTCACATGTTATTTACGAGCTACTGAAGAATGCAAGGCCTGTTCTGTGCATATCTTTTCTTTGAACCGCTGTTTTTCGCTGCTTTAGCGCATGGGTCGAAATCGCACATTTCCCACGCCGTCTTTATTCGCTAAAGCGTTGTTCTCCACATCTCCCCCTTTTTTGTTTATGACAACCCCGTTGAGCAACAGTGTGTCCATAACACGTGCCTCTATCTTCTGCACTCGTCAGATAGCTGACCATAGAATCCGTAAAAAAAACCCACCAAGAACAAGAAAAACAACACAGTGCCTATGCCAATAAAAACCCACATTCAAAAATTTAAACCCCTAAACCAAGTTTTTGGATTTAGCCATGATAGGTCATTTTTTAATGTGTCGAATACACTTTGACTCATTAGTTCCTGTAATTTTTTAATTTGGTCCCTCAATTGATCATGTAAAGATTGAATATTATGTTGAAGAGATAAATCAAATGTCCTTGTAAATGTTGTTGTACTATTTTATAAATCGCTAAAAGTTATACAACTCCTAAAGTCTGGTGAAGACAGGGTAATACAAAAAGATCCATTACATGATAGAATAGTAGCATTGGAGGTTAGAGCAAAAGATAAGGATGGGTTGTGCAGACCATGATTTCTGCTTCAGACAAAAGCATTACATTAGCCTTAGTTGCGTTCTCCGTCATTAGTACTTGATATAATTGTCGCTTAAAAAAGGGAAGGCCCATCTGCCAAATATTTGAATGGGCTGGGGAAAAAGATAAATCTGATGTGTTAAAACTATCATTATAATACATCTGCAATTCTATAAGCCACCATATCTTAATTGTGAGGTTGATCAACCCCAGATGCAACATCATCTTGGTGTTTCTTATCGTCCTGTTCATCTTCAGTATGCGTTTTCACTTGTGCTGGCTTTACATACCTTGCAGGGATCCAATAGGGACCTGAGGGAAGAGAAACACAAGCATATCCCCGTCCCCAGGTAAGCAAGGGGACCGGTCCTTCCCATTGACCAGATTCCAAATTTTTATAAAACACCTGAGGCTTCACGGTAGAGGATTCCTCAGTTCTAAAATGTCTATCTACTGCGGAACTATATTGCTTAGATCCAGATAGATTAAGAAAATTTAAAACATAAGTAGCTTTGTCTAATATTTCCTGTGGTGTTGTCCCTACTGGATTCCCCCTTTTTTGTTTATCAATAATATATTTCAGAGAACGGTGGGCACGTTCTATTATTGCTTGACCAGTAGGGGAACGCGGAATTCCAGTAATATATTCAACTCCCCAATCCTGTAAGAATAACAGAAAACGTCGAGAAACATCTGAGGCCCACTCCTCGCAGTTTGCGTGACGCCATACAACTGCAGCCTTACCTGTTTTGCCAGAACCATCGATAAACACAGTATGAGCATTTTGTAGAGGAACAGAACTCAACAAAGACCGTGGTTGGAGAGGTAAACAGTGTAGAGAACCTAATAAACAATGGCGTGGCAAAGAATACAAAACAACATTAGTATAATCAGCCAATGCAGCCTGAAAAGTCAAGCTATTACACAATACAACATGAAATTCTTCTTTGGTTAATGGTAGATGAAGGAAGCCCTTTCTAGCCGCTCACCTTTCAAAGGCCACTGATCTACCCATACTAGCTTATCTGATAACCAAGTCAGTTTGAGTCGCGGCTGAACGTCAGTGGCCCGTGTTAAAAATGTGTCGTTATTGTCATGTTCCGTTGTTGCAAGAAATCACGACCCCATAAAGTACATGGCACAATTAAAACATATGGTTTTAAAACCGCTTGTTTGTTGTCAGGACCTTCCACAGTCAAGGAATGCATACTCTGCCAAGGTATTTGTGTCCCTCCAATTCCAGTAACAGCAGCAAATGCCTGTACTAATGGCCATTCCTGTGGCCAGTCCGATCGTTGAATAACAGAAACATCCGCTCCGGTGTCCACTAAGCCAGTGAACACCCGACTGTTTATTCTACAAGTCAACATCGGTTGTCCCATGGTAATCTTCTGTGTCCAAAAAATGCAAGGCAGACCTGTACTACCAAACCCAGAGGACCCCCTTTCGCCAACATGGGCGGAACTTTCAGTTTGAATTTTGTGTGTCGGGCAGCAAAAGCAATTGTGCAATTCGCTCTCCAATAGGTATAGTACAAGGTGGCGTAGGGGTCCAAACCATAATTCTTATTTCCCCAGTATAATCGGAATCTATGACCCCAGGCAAAACAAAGAAACCTGCTCTGGAAGTGGAGGAACGACCAAGCAATAAGGCACATAGACCCTTGGGCAAAGGTCCATACACTCCTGTAGGCACTAGATGTACTGACTGATCTCAAATTACTGTGGATTGACTGGTGGCCAGGTCCAACCCGGCGCTGCCTGCTGTGGCTGGTCTGAGAGACTCGACTGTAGTGAGTTGCCAGCGTTCATCTCGCTTATTTGTGCCGGCCGTGTCAAGGACTGTGCTGGCGGGGGCGGGGGCTGGGTCCTGTTGTGTAGTCTCGGGGCACTGGACCTCGCGCCCCTCCTCCCGTTTCCCGAGGTATTCTCAGGGAGCGGATTGCCTTGTTTGTCAAACTTAGAACAACATTGATTACCCCAATGGTATCCCTTTTGACAACGAGGGCATAATCGAGCAAGTTGTCTTCCCTGCCCTCCTTGTCCTCGTCCTCCTCTTCTCGCTTTTGGACAATCTTTATTCACATGCCCTTCCTGACCACAGGAGAAACATTTAGTAACAGCTCGTGCAACTGCCAACTGTTGAGCTAAGGCAGCAGCTAGCATATCTGCCTTATGTTGCTCAGAGCCCACGTTTTGGCATGCTCTAATAAGATCATTCAAAGTTTTTGCGTGATTACGAATAGGATCAATGGCTCGCCTGCAGTCCGTGTTTGCATTCTCAATAGTGAGCTGAAACAATAACAATCCTGCTGCTTCAGAAGAGTCTATCTGTCTCTGTAGAGCAGTTTGTAAATGATCCCAAAATTGTATGTACGGCTCCTGAGGTCCCTCACGAATGGAAGCAAAGGACGACTCCCGCATACCGAAATCCGGTCGGAGTGCCCTCAAGGCTAACCCTGTGGCTTGGGCAAGAACATTCCGCGATAGTCCAGCCTGTGCTATCCCGATAGCATAATGCCCTTCTCCCATTAATTCGTCAAGATCAATAGCAGTTCCTGCCGTTAAATTGTCCATCACCTGAACTTGCACCAGCTCACGGTATTCCGAAAACCACACACAGTACTGTGCTGCAGACAACACAAGACGTAGGATGGATTTCCAATCTAAGGGTGTCAGTACGTAAGATTCTCCTATAACCTGTAACAAGTTCATTGTGAATGATGCCTGCAAACCATACTCCTTTATCGATTTGCAGACCTCCTTTATTACATCATATGGTAAATGAGCATATTCAGGGGGTCTGCTCGGTTGATACAACACAGGCATGGCTTGAAGAAGCGATATGTCCCCTCTTTTTAGTGCCTCTGTCCGGCACTCGTCAAGTAGTCCACCCAAGATTTTAGACTGAACAGTTCCTTGTAATGGGTAACTTGGGGAGGGGGGGCGGGGGTGCAGAAGGGGGCGGGCACGTGCCGAGTGGGGGGGTGGGGGGGTGGGCATCAGGGATAGCCGTGAGAGAGTCTTTTGTCTCTGTTGTTGCAAAATCTCTTCTGCCGTGGGGGCAGAAGCAGCCTTCGCTTTTACAGGAGTAAGCGGGGGATATAAATCCGGCTCTTGTTCGGGGTCAACAGGACCTGGATCAAAAGGATCCCCAGGGTCTGCTCTGCCCTCCGACAGCGGAGGTTCAGTCACCACCTCAGCATAGTCTGACTCCAACTCAGGATCCATTAATTCAAACGAACGAGATTCTTTTTTCATATTTGTCTCAGCGGGTGGTAATACGGAGTTATTCACTTTCTGCAATGCCTGTTCGGCAGGTAGCAGAGTCCTGAGAGCAGTATAAACCATACGCCAAGTAATCAATATATCATTGGGGAGCTCCAACTGCAAAAGCTGCTTAGCTTGCAGCTCCTCCCCAACCTTCTGCCATTGAGTGAGATCATATGAGCCTTTAACAGGGAACCACAGACAATAGTCCCGAATCCATACAAGCAACCTCACCAAATGCAGCGGAGCGACCTTAAAACCTTGCTCTCGTAAAATACGTTGTAAAATCTCTGTATGCAACTTCTGTTCTTGAGTTGCTGACTGTCCCATAAGGAAAAAAATGACAGTCTAAAAAACTTCCCCGCGGCTGCTCACCTGTGTCGTCCAGCGACTGGTGATGAATATGAGCGCTCGATGCAGTGCAGTTTCCTCCGTCCAGCTACGCAGGGGTACACCACCGGTAATTATCGGCACTGCTTTTCCTTCTTCTGTTTTCCAAGTCCTTCTTCTATTTTTCTGGTCCTTCTTCTATTTTTCAGGTCCCTGTTCTATTTTTCAGGTCCTTGTTCTATTTTTCAAGTCCCGATTTGGGCACCATTTGTGGTGTATGATAGGCACGGACTCTGTAGGGTGCAAGTACAGAATCCACTTTATTACAGAATTTTCTGATTATATAGTATTTCTTGTTAAAAGGGGAGGCTCTTTTATTCCCCAATCATCACTCGATTCATGTTCCCCGCAAGATCTGTTATTCTGTTTTTCTCTTGCACCTGGCGGGCGCCTGGCTGTCCGTTCTCAGCTCCTTATCTCCTGCATTCGGCCAGTCACATGTTATTTACGAGCTACTGAAGAATGCAAGGCCTGTTTTGTGCATATCTTTTCTTTGAACCGCTGTTTTTCGCTGCTTTAGCGCATGGGTCGAAATCGCACATTTCCCACGCCGTCTTTATTAGCTAAAGTGTTGTTCTCCACAGTTTGGAGTTAGAGAGTTGGTGGTCTTCAAGCCCCAGTCTAAGACTCCAAAGATCTGATCGCTGCTATCATCTCTGTGAGTCAGCAGGGACAGGTCACTTCATTGCCATGCATTATAACTTCCCTGTCTGAAACATGTAAATTATAATAATGGCATCATCAGTAGATTGCTCTGAGATCTACAAGTGAAAACTGCTATATGACAGTGGCACTATATGCAACAGCTTTGCTGGTAAAACCTGTAGCAATCATGGTCCTGACCTATGAGGGTTACCCAACCCATGGGTGTGTAAAGATTGTGACTGTGGGGTTCTCGAGATTCTGCAATAAATACACAAGGACACAGAGTCTGGGTTTCTGAGAATTTCTTTATTACAAATTACTACAAACCTACTATTATTAAAACCAAATATATATATAAAATTTGTGTGTGTCTGTATATATGTATATTATACTATGGGCCACTTCAAAATTATCACTAGGAAAGCAAATATATATATTACAAGGGTAAAGTAAATATATTACAAGTTCTTACAGAATCCCAACTAGTGAACCAAATATATACTTATGAACCTTTACTTGTGTGTATGTGCCTATAAATATATTATTACCGGTACAACATGCACCAAACCACTCCCAGAATTTGGGCTAATCAACAACAGAAAAGTCTCACTTCAAAGATGACCTGCATCATGGAGTCTGGAGTCAGCCAGGTGTCCCCATCAAGGGTCTGGTCTATCTGGGAGATCTCATGCAGGGAAGCTCTTGCAGAGAAGCTCATTTTGGGTAGGTAGCAAGTTACTTTTTATACCTTTTTGGCGTAGATACACATGCAAGTGTAGGACATCAGTTGCTAGAATAGTTGTTGCTGAGTCCCGTTTTCCTAGAAGGTCAGTTTGTTATTCATTTCTTTGTCCTGTACCTATCAAGGTTTCTTTGTCCTGCCAACTACTCCAGCATCAATGAGTTTTCTGCTGAGCTTAGCAGGGATGTTTCGGGCTCCTGGCTAAGGAGATATCTTTCTTTGTTGGTATGTCTACCTGCTGGCCTTTATAGGGGCTCCATCAACACCTTTCTGAGTCTGTCATGCACAGTGAAAACCACTTAGATATCTTTCCTGTTAGGAGAGCGCTTTCTGGGCCTACCACTCTTTCCACTGATTTTTGTGGGTTTTGGATATGACCTTGCAAAACCTTCTAATGGCTACAGGGCTTTTTGAAAGCCCAGCTCCTTACTTCAGAGCTCTGTGGTAACTCCGTGTTCAGGGATGATGCACAAAAATAAAATTTTAGGGTGGTTTATGTTCCCTCTCTCACTGGCCTTCCACGAGGAAAGAGCAAGCATGAGTTTCTGGAGGGAAGGATAGACTTTTAAGTCTATATTCATACTATATCTACAATAGTGAGCTCATGGACTATCACCAGAACTGATAAAGGCTATGGTAATATGCAGAATAATAATAAAGACTACAACTTCAAAGGGAAATCCTACCCATCTTAATTCCTGCTTCTACTAATGTTATTAAACAGACAGATGAGGAAGTTGCAACCCACTTTCTGACTTTTTTATTTGATTTGTGTTAATATTTGCATGCAATTGCCATAATCAATTTGCACACATACAGTAACTCACAGTGGGTCATCCTAGAACGTCAGGGTCAGTTCAGAGCCACAGACACCCAGACATGAGATCTGCTTCCAATGAGAGAAAGTGAAACATCTTTTGCATAATCTGAGGAGTCATAGTCCCAGTTCTTCACATTCTGAATTTTTTCTAACACAGTCTGTTCCTATTATACTTTTTTAAATAATTGCATCTGTACCCAACTGAACTGTGGCCTTTTCCTCTACATTGTCTTCTCTGTCATTGTCCAGGGCCAGATAATTAAGAAAATCCACACAAGTTAATTACAAATAGCTAATATATTCTGTCAGTGGCTTTCTTCTCTCTGTTATTCCGTTCATGGGCTCTGTTTACTCTCTGATTGTCCTTATATATCCACCGCATGTCTAGAAGGTCTTGTCCTGGATAGCCTGTTGTACTTGTCAGTTTTACAAGTTAATGAAGAAAATAATAAATAGTTTTTCTCTTCCTTTTTTCCAGTTTTGTTGCCTTCCACATTTATCAAAGATATCCTACTTTTGCATTAGACAGAAAGAGTTCTGAAGCATTCTTTATTTGTACCAAATTTGTCCCCTTTCCTTCGTTTTAGTTTTGATTCAAAATCCCTTGAAGAGCAAGAGAAGACAACTAAATCTCACTGAAATCAGTAGATATTCATACTCTGTAAATTGCAGATTGCAGTAACCTGTATAACTCAGCATATCAGTAGTTGATTTTCCTGTTGTCACCTTCAGACCTTTATATTTCACTTGGCATTGTTAGCTATACAATTTTGTTCAATAACCAAATACCTTTAGGAGTTGCATGGCATAGCACTTATGAGGTTTAAAGATTTCCTCTTCCACTGCAGAAAAGTTAATTGCACTGGGGCTGTGCTTTGCCAGCACCAATTAACAAAGCAGCTGAAACTACAGCTTAACATTCTGGTCACATGCATGTAGTCTGATTTGTTGACACCTCCTCAAGTACCTGCCCTCCCATATCCCTTATTCCTTTCTGAGGCTATGTAGAGATTGTTACAATAGTTTGCAAACACCAGAGTTTTGTTTTACTGCTACGAAGTAAAAGCATGGCAAGTAGAAGGAGATTTTAGAGTTTCTATACATGTTTACAATTGAAGAAGCTCCACCTAGTTCAATTATACTTGAGCAGCATAAGAACCCAACCCCAATTCCTCAGCTTGCATAAACCTGCAGATGGGTGTCGCGTAAAAGGGTACAAGTCTGATGTGTGGCTGAGGGAGGCCCTCCTGTTGAGTCATGAGGTTCAGAAAGGACTCCCTTGCTTTCTAAACTCCTTCTCAGAGAGGAGCCTAGGTGCAGCTAGGTCCAGTCTTAGTCCCAGACTTGGTCAATGGTTTATGTCTAAAGGATTATGTATGTAGCCACTTATCAGAGTCAACATTTGCCTGTCAGAGTCCCACTAAGGACTTTCACTGAAACAGTTTCACAAAGTTGAAAAGAAAAATAGGTAATTTATTGAGGTGACAGATATAAAAGTTCGGAATTGCCGTTGGTAAATGCACTTACTGCAACAATTTTGAGCTCAAGTTAATAGTGCTTGGGGAGGAGAGAGGTCCAGGCCCGTCGACCCGTCCAGATAGTTGGAGTTCTCGTCCTCAAAAAAGAGGATTCTAAATGCCAGATTTATCCTTTTGGCGAGGTGGGACTAAGTCAGGTATTGTGTGCTGATTGGCCCTTAACAAGGCTTGTTGTGCAGTTGATCGGGGCTGGTGGGGGGAAGTGGTGGAGAACAAAGGCGTTCAGTGTAGAGGAGCGGTAGTCTGTTTGGTTTTACCAAAGTAATGTCAAGCTGTGAAGGCTCCCCCTCACCCCAGGCGTCACTTAGTTGATTAAGGAGTAGACCCATGAGGCGCCGCATCTTGTTAAGATGAACAAATTGCTCATCTCCTGCCCCTGTTCAGGTCCAGTGCTTATCAGGGCAAGATAAGCAAGTTGCTCAATCCCTGCTCTCGCCCAAGCTGGACTCCCCCAGGGCCCCTTCTGCTGGCTCATAATGGCCCTGTATTCGGCACCAACAAGCCTGGACAAGTCCGGCATCCCACAATGGGTATCAATTATTCTGCCTTGCAGAAAACAAACCAAGCTTTTGGCATTTGCATCTGTATAATTAAAAGAAGCTTTTTAAAAAATCAGACACTTTCTTATTATTTTAATATCCGATCATCAGTTTCTAAACAAGAGGCTAAAGGAAGTGGCAGGAAGAAGAATGGAAGAGTGTTGGGATCTCTTACACTTGATAGTTAAAGTGGGACTGATGGGTTTTCAGCTCTGAAACAAAGAAACCCTTGAGGCAAACAGTATGGCAAAACCCAATAGCATTGCATCTGACTTGAGCAACCATCAGAATCCATATCCTAGTGGTATGGTCAGTTTAGGAGAAATGGACAATGCAATAAGGTACCTTTGCTGAATTGCTAATTGCTTACCAGAAAATATTTTCTACTCTCCTGAATAGAGCTGAAATCAGTTGGGCACCTGTGTGGGCACAGAACGCCATCACTCTGAATGCCGCCACCCTCCCTCCTTCCTCTTCCTCAAGCTCCTTATAAGCTGAGCATGACATCCTATGCTATGAAATATCCCTTTGGTCAGTTTGGGTCAGCTGTCCTATCTGTGTCCCCTGTGTATATGAAGAATTGGGAAATTTGACTATGAAGTCTTTGCTTAGCTCATGAGAACATTCTTTAGGAAATGGTTCATAAAGTGAATTAGCTCCACGAAATAAGAACACTGGAATTAATAACCAGTTAGGAAAATGCAGGACATTGAAAGGGCAAGTCAGCACTCAAATGTTGTTAAAATTCAATGGAATCAAGTTGCTAACTCTCACTTAAGCTTTTGTAAATATTCCCCAAAACTGCTATGTAAGCAGTAGCATGTCAGATATCTTAGATACACCACGGAGGCAAATTCAAGATAACACCAAGTGGGCTATTGCAGGGTTTTCAGTGTCATAAACCTGGGGTAAAATATAGAACCAGATCTTCTGAGCTCATGACAGGATGTAATATTGATGTTTCCACTGAACAAGTCATAGTTTCTCCATTCACACCGAAAAAATTGAAAGAAAAAATAAGGCTGCAGAAATAAAGGGATTTTGTGGACAGCGGAGGCATATGGGTTGTTGAGGACTCCTTAATGATTAACAATTACTGGACAGACCCAAAATGACCAGACACACCAGTTTCCAGTAAGTGACAGACCATATAATTACCAAATTACAGAGCATAAAAAACACTGACTGCTTCCAATTATAATGTGAAAGGGCAACTTCACAGTTGTGCCACTTAGTAATGCTGGGGAAAGGCAAAGAAAAATGTGTTAAAGGCCTAATGAGGTGTGTGGGTAGAAGTTACTGCCGTAGTTTATGACTGTTCAGGTTGTTATTGGGTATTGGGTTTGCGTGGCAAGGTTTTGGTAGCGGGGGGGCTACAGGGGTGGCTTCTGCGAGAAGCTGCTAGAAGCTTCCCCTAGGTATGATAGAACCAATGCCAGCTGGCTCCAAGACAGATCTGCCGCTGGCCAAGGCCGAGCCAATCAGTGACAGTGGTAGTGGCTCTGTGAGAATATCTTTAAGAAGGTAAAAAAAAAACCTAGTGGGAGTTTTTGCAGCCAGAGAGAGAAGATGTGAGGAACTCTGCAGACACCAAGGTCAGTGCAGAAGGAGGGGGAGGAGGTGCTCCAGGCACCGGAGCAGAGATCCTCCGGCAGCCCGTGGTGAAAACCATGGTGAAGCAGGCTGTCCCCTTGCAGCCCACGGAGGAAGGATGAGGGGGTGTAGAGATTCCACCTGCAGCCTGTGGAGGACCCCACACCAGAGCAGGTGGAGGCACCTGAAGGAGGCTGTGACCCCGTGGGAAGCCCACACTGGAGCAAGCTCCTGGCAGGACCTGTGGCCCTGTGGAGAGAGGATCCCACGCCAGAGCAGGTTTGCTGGCAGGACTTGTGACCCCATGGGGGACCCACGCTGGAGCAGTCTGCTCCTGAAGGTCTGCACCCTGCGGGAGAGACCCACCCTGGAGCAGTTCGTGAAGGATTGTCTCCCGTGAGAGGGACTCCATGCTGGAGCAGGGGAAGAGTGTGAGGAGTCCTCCCCCTGAGGAGGAAGGAGTGGCAGAGATGATGTGTGATGAACTGACTGTAACCCCCATTCCCCATCCCCCTGTGCCGCTGGAGGGGAGTAGGTAAAAAATCGGGAGTGAAGTTGAGCCCGGGAAAGATGGGAGGGGTGGGGGGAGGTGTTTTAAGATTTGATTTTATTTCTCATTCCTCTACTCTGTTTTGCTTGATAACATATTAGATTAATTTTTTTTCTAACTTGAGTCTGTTTTCCCATGACGGTAATTGGTGAACAATCTTTCCCTGTCTTTATCTCGACCCATGAGCCTCTCAATATATTTTCTCCCCCCTGTCCAGTTGAGGAGGGGGAGTGATAGAGTGGCTTTGGTGGGCATCTGGCCTCTAGCCAGGGTCAACCCACCACAGTCCTACAATGTGTCACTAAGAGAGAGAGAGGGCAAGCGAGGAAGGCAGATATGGAAGGATTTGTGTGGCATTTTCTTGCTGGGCTAACTTCAAGTAAAGATTTACTTTCCCTTACTTCTTCCCAAACAGATCTGACAATATATTTTAAAAGAGCCATTTAAGATTCCCAGACAGTTTCACTAATTGATTCAGCATTTTTACAATCCAAGACACATACTTGTTTATTTTAGCAGGCCAGGGAATTGTTCCCTCGAAGCCCTTAAAAAGCACAACAGGGGAAAAAGAGATAGGGGCCTCAGTATATCAGCAGGAACAGACAGCACAGAGGGACTACTGTATAAAATGTTAGATGAAACTCCAACCCCAATGACAAAATGTCAGCTGTGCCCTTTCAAAAAATGGTCAAATACTATCTATGCAGCAAGGGACTCGCACAACTGTCCCTTTGCAAGCTTCCACTGTCAGAGGGTATCTCCTGCAATGGGGTGGCTCCAGGACTGCTCACATATAGAGCTGGGGCTGCAATACTAACTGAGGCCCCATATTCAAAGGAGCCACATTGCTTACAAGCTCCCAGGATGCACTCAGACTATATAACCTTCTCCTCTTGCATGGCCCACTGCATCCTCCACTTCATTGCAGACCACACCACCGTGTCTCACATAGCTGACATAACCGAGATGTTAGGGAATTAACCACAGTATCTCTCTCATTTGACAGTCCTTAATTTAAAAGAGAAATCACATCCTGAGCAGATTCTTGGGTTTTCCAAGAGGTATTTGCAGCTTATTCTGTAGGCAACAGAGCTCTCAGCACTGCCTTTGCACCTACCCTCAAGGGGTGCAGAGGTCAGCAGCCTTACTCTGTGCAAAGAGACTGCGCACTCTGTAGAGAAATAGTAATAAACATCTATTTGGTAGTTTATGATGACACCACAGTATCAATTCCTTGAGACTCCATTCAGGCTATTTAGCCCCACATGGTCCTTCCAGGCCTGAGGAACTAGGGAGGCTCTAAATCCTGAATTATTAAGAAGTATCTGGCATTAAAGGGAATGGCAGTTGGAAAAAGGCACATAGATTTGTTGTTGCTGTTTTCTTAGTCTTCCAGAAAAATAAGACCCTGCAAATCCATAACTGTATGTTGGATGGGAGGAGGTCGTCTTGCTTTTATTGACAAGCAGGGGTATTACAGAATTTCTGCTTCTTGGAAAAAATCACGTTTTGGTTTGTTTCTGGTTTGGACTCAGAATACTAAAATTTCTGCAAGATGAGAAGTAGATACCCTGCAAAGAATTTAGGTGACATTTAAATACAATAGCAATTCAAAAAACTCTCTCACAGTCCGCTTACAACTTCTGTATCTGACCAACTCCTTGCCCTTATGATCCTTACAGCCCAAGCTGACCCCAAGGGAATTACTCAGCAGGCTTTTAAAGGGAGATCCAGGTGTTAGACCTTCCCTTCCCCTACGCCACCAAGCAACAGGATCCAGTAGCATTCTCAAATCAGTGTTAACTGACAGATCAGAGCCCTGGACACTGAACTATGGTCACTTTTCTCTGAAGGGGAGGTGACAGTGCTTCCCAGCTCCCCTACTGGATTCAGACATGCTTCCACCACTTTCCACTAAAGTTTCTTAAACACATAGTTATAGTGGGCAACCTCTAGCTCTTCTGCTCTTTTCTACACAAAGCACAAAATTCACTGGGTCCCAGGTGCCTCAGAGGGGTCTCACCCAGGGAGGCTCCAGGGGCCAGTGACTGCTTCAAGAATACTTATTTCATTTTATCATGTGGATATTGAATGTACAATGCATTAAAAATTCCAAAATAAGAAAAGCCGATTTCCCCCACCTGCAGTGAGAGAACTGTACTCATTCATTTTCTGAAGAGTGGAACAGCTCCAAATCCTTCCCATAAGCTGTAGGAGGAATTGTCATATAATGCAGAGCTCAGGAGTCCACCAAAGATGCTCAACTTGCATCTGCCAAGGCCTTTTCTGTGCTTCTCCATCAATCAAGTATACTTTTATTTTCCTTGAATATAAAAACCAGTTATTTCCCTAATTACTACACAAACTGCATATTCCTTTTCATGTTCAAAATGTCACAGTTTAATTCCTACACAAACAAGAGATTTTTTGCTCTAGAAAAATGAGATTTTCAGTCAACAACAAGCATGTTAATATAAGCCTTTCCTGCTTATATTATTTCTCAGTATGCTGCGGTACATCAGTTTGCACACTACTGCTAGCGGTATGTCATGTTGTGACACTATGAATGATGCTAGAACTGCTGTTTACCTACCAAGAAATCATATCAAAACAAACAAAAAAAAATCAAGTGAAAAAGTAAATTAAAGTGAATTTTTGAAGTTCTGTTCTAGTTTCTTTCTCTAGGTTATTGTTGTCCTCATGGAAAACATGTGAAATATTTTTTATTCTTTGATGAAATAGCTGTGCTTGACAAAACTATTAGAAAAAAAAATAATCTGAGCTTCTCTCAGCATAAGAAGCCCATCTCAGCAGAAAGGGGGGCTTGGTCCTGGGCTGGGACCCCCAGCAAGGAGCAGGAACCATTCACCAAGGTCAGACAGAGCCCACTGGTATCTCTGGAAACCAGCTTGGGGGAGTATAGAGAAGGACTCACAGTACAGCTGCTAAGTATAATCCAGAGAAGCAAATGAGCTAAGGGAAATGTTTTGCCAGGGAGTAAATCCTTCAGATATAGCTGAGTGTGAGTTGTTTTTAGGCCCTGATGAAAAGTATTCTGAGACTTTTGTTTATCTTGGCTTTAGTGGCAGAAGTTAGCTAGACACTTCTACTTAGACAGGTACACTCTTTGCTGGGTAAAAAACTGGCTGGAAGTTGTGAACGGAGTTAAATCCAGTTGGTGGCCGGTCACAAGCAGTGTTCCCCAGGGCTCAGTCTTGGGGTCAGTCTTGTTTAATACCTTTATCAATGATCTGGATGAGGGGATTGAGTGCACCCTCAGTAAGTTTGCAGATGACACCAAATTGGGCAGGATTGTTGATCTGCTTGAGGGTAGGAAGGCTCTGCAGAGGGATCTGGACAGGCTGGATTGATGGGCCGAGGCCAACTGTCTGAGGTTTAACAAGGCCAAGTGCCGGGTCCTGCACTTGGGTCACAACAACTCCATGCAACGCTACAGTTCTGCAATGTGAGGTTTTTCCAGTGTGCCTTTCTGGGAACTGGCCCTTTACATTTGGAAATAGCCTTTTAATGGCTGTTTTGCAAACAGCTACAGCATCTGCTCAGTTTATTTATTGTAGTCATTCTTTAAACTTGCTTCCCATCACTTTTTCCTTCTGATTTTTTAAGAAATAGAATGTGCTGACTCAGGGAAGCAATGCAGCCTACAGGACTGAACACTAATTGGATGAAAAGGAAATCTTGATTTCCTTCCAGGGCTTCCATGTGTTGTGAGTCACTTCACTTCTCCATGCCTCTAATTCTAGCCGTGGAATGGATGATGTTATATCATTTTTAAAGCACTTTTGAGATAACTTGATGAAAAGTGCTCTGTAAGAATTAGGCAATATTTCTGTTTGCATCTGCAAGCACTTAATGGCATAAGAAGCAAGTTAACTGTGCATTGTGTTTGGCAAAAGGCATTCTTAGCAGTTCTCTCTCCTCTTGCATTAGGAAAGCAATTAAAGCAAGTGATTAACCTCCCCTATGTCATTGATTTGATAATGTGCTCTGATGTCTCCTTTCTTACTGAGGTGAATTATCCTAATAATGTTTAATTTCTTTTTATATGCGAACTGTACTTTATGGGTCAAAGAATTTGTATTGAACCTTTAGATATCCGATACAAAACATGTTGAGATATTAAGGAGATTCCAAAGATTTCAGTAGGTTTTAGATGAAGCTCTCCTTTCCCCTCCTGTCGTGGTTTAGCCCTGGCTGGCAGCTGAGTACCACGCAGCCGCTCACTCTCACTCCCTCCCGTCGGGATGGGGGAGAGAATTGGAAGAGTGAAAGTGAGAAAACTCGTGGGTTGAGATAAAGACAGTTTAATAAGTAAAGCAAAAACCGTGCGAACAAGCAAAGCAAAGCAAGGAAGTCATTCACCACTTCCCATGGGCAGGCAGGTGTTCAGCCATCTCCAGGAAAGCAGGGCTCTGTCACGTGTAATGGTGACTTGGGAAGACAAATGCCATCACTCTGAATGCCATCGCCCCTCCCCCCCCATCCTTCCTCTTCCCCAAGCCCCTTATAAACTGAGCATGACATCATATGGTATGGAATATCCCTTTGGTCAGTTTGGGTCAGCTGTCCTGGCTGTGTCCCCTCCCAACTTCTTGTGCACCCCCAGCCATCCTGCTGGCAGGGCGGTGCGAGAAGCAGAAAAGGCCTTGGCTCTGTGTAAGCACTGCTCAACAATAACAAAAAACACCTCTATATAACAAAAACATCTCTATATTATCAACAGTGTTTCCAGCACAAATCCAAAGCATAGCCCCATACTAGCTACTATGAAGAAAATTAACTCTCTCTCAGCTGAAACCAGGACACACACTCAGGTAACTTTTTGGTCCTCATCATCTAGTTAAAGGTTACTAAATGCATCCAATCCTCTAACCCATTGACAGCAAAAAATGCATTTGGAATTTCTAGTCAGACTTTATAGTTCTCAATGTCTATAATCAACTAGGTTAATCAGTTCTGGAGTTTATGATAAGAAGAGGAAGATTTTTTTGAAAGGCCAGGTTTTCCTGAACACTGTTGCTTTACATGGACTTGAAGATTTTACTCTTGATGCAATTCTCCTACAGAAACTTGAGATTTTGTCAAATCTGTCCATAGCATTTGCATGTGGAGTAAAAGATCTATCTGTTGAACCACTGCTTTGAAATCCTGCAAACTTTTCAGACTGCTGTTTTGAGAGGTTTTGTCTCTTGTGCAAAAATCTTTTAGGTAACTGAAAGCCCCTACATAAAGCAGAGGCTGTCCTCAACTTGAAAAACAAAGATGCCCTTTCTACAACTGTTACAGTATGTTCTAAGAGACTGCAAATAGATCTACAAATAGATCAGGTTCTATTAGTGCTAAATGGTTATTTGGAACTTCTTTCATTTATTAATAAACCATCAGCCTACAAAGGAAAGCTTTGATCACTTGCTCTTCTGACAGACTGTAGACTTCATTCGTTTAGATTTCATTCATTCTTGTGAATTTTAAAAACTAGAAATTGCAGTTTTATGCAAAAAAAAAGTTGCTGTTTTGATATTTACAAATGAGCTGGTGTTCAGGTAGTAACAATATACTTCTTGTCATGTTTGTTTCATAGATAAATCTTAACAATTAAATTCTGTAATTACTCCTCCTTATACTGATATCCCTACAAGGAGAATTTACTTCTTGGTAAAAGCACTGGATATGTATGCCATTTCAGGTTCTGGTATAAAATCCCCCATTAACCTTGGATAATCCCAAATCCATAATATTTTTTTCTTCTGATAAGTCTTTTTCAAAGCTAAAATCATAAGTGTTGGTTCTATGTCTAGGTAATGCAAGCATTAGGACAACATAATACTAACAGAGGTATTAGCCTTCTTAAAAAATGTCAAAGCTTTCTAGAAAATGTATTTTTACATTGGATTAAAACCAGCTCAGTCTCTCTCTCTTCTGTTGGAGGGCCAATGTTTTACATAAATAAATCGATACTTGTTGATCCAAACTGTTTCTGCAATGGAGAGGAATTCCTTGGAAAGAGGGAAAGCAGGGACTTTGGTTTCCTGCACCACGACAAGCTTCAGACCAATTTGCTATTTGGCAGGGATCTTGCTTGTGCTCTATCCAGCTTTACTATCAGGGTAATTAGGACAGGTAGACTTTCAGCTGAGATAACTGTAGAGCTCCACTGAGCACTGAAATTTGGTCCTATGCCAGCTTACATCAACTTGAAGATAGGGTCTTTAGGTGATAAGTTGCTAGTGGCAACTTATTCCCATGTTACAAGGAGTTCTGGCCATTAGCAGAAACTTTACTGCTATTGACTGGTATTATATTTCCAAAATGATATTCCTGTTATGACATTAGTTATTGTAAATCATTTGAAACAGCCATATAAATATGTCTGGAGTGGTATGCTCTGGAAACCTAATCAATATGGTGTCACATTAAACAGTGAGGAACTCAGGAGTAAAGGGAATCTCTAATTACAAGAAAGATAAATAATTCTGTGAAAACATGTGGAATCATGTGGTGGATGTCACATAAATAACCCAATCGCAGGTATAAAACGGCAATATTTTTTCTTCCCAGTTGTCAAGAGGCTGTGCTGGCCATGGATCTAGCCTAATTTTCACCGCTCTGCTTGTCTGCCAACTTATTAGACCTTGTAGGTTATTACTGTTTCTTTTCTACAAGGCAACAAACTTCCTTGTATTTATCAGAGGCCATTCATGACGCCAGTATCTACTGTAGCTGCCATTCAGCAGGCATCTCATTTAGGCTGGTTGTCTTGTACCATCTTGTCATGGTTTAGCCCCAGCTGGCAGCTGAGCATCATGCAGCTGCTCACTCACCCCTCCCCCGGCAGGATGGGGAGGAGAATGGGAAGACAAAGGCAAACCCTGTGGGTTGGGATAAAGACAGTTTACTGGGATAGGAAAGGGAGAGGGAAACAACAACAACAACAGTACTTAGAATATACACAACGGGTGATACCACAAGGCAATTTACTGACCCAGATGACCAACCGGACGCTCAGCCCACACTCACACCGTACAGGAGCCGCGCCAAGTCACCCCTCCCCGACTAGCCCCCTTTTATGGTCAACATGTCATCACATGGTACGGAATAGCCCCTTGGCCAGCTTGGCTCACCTGTCCTGGCTCCTTGTGAAAAATATCCTAGCCAAAACCAGGACATTATCCATCCCTTATGCTATACCATCTACGTCATGCTCAGATACTACACTTCCAATTAATCACTACCACTTTCCTCATCTTATATATATGTGCATACACAGATATCATTCCCTTAGTCTATGGGTCATCCCTCTCAAATGTCTGTTGAGTTCATTTAGTCAATGACTTTGGGTTCCATCTGTCATTACACTCTCTCAGGGCAGGAGCAATGGTGTGTGCTGCTGGATTGCTGCATGCTGCATCTGGAGCTTGTGGCTGGTGTATCTGATATGATCCATGCCTGCAGTCTGTGTGTTGAATATGTTGATTTTTCAAGGAATTTGCTGTGCACCAGTTGCTGAAGTCAGTTCTAGTTCCATCATCACAGCACTTTGCTCAGTTTCATCAAAGTTCGTCCTTCATTAATCTGAGTGATTCTTACGGTAATACCATTGATACAGCATATAGCAATTGTAGCAATGATGACATACAATGGCAGGGTTATTTAGCAATTAACAACAGACAATATAATTTATTTGCTATTCCCACCCAAAATCAAATCCCCTTGAGGTACACATCGGACTTCCCCATCCTTTCGCATTACCCACCAAGTGCACCCGGGTTCCTGAGCAAAAGCAGTCCCGCAGATGGGCTTGCCTTTGCCTGAAGCAGGGATAACTGAGACTGTCTTCCCCAACATATTCTTCATGCGCGCTATGGGAACTTTATCCCCTTCTATTGAGCGTGGAAGTTTTGATTGGGCAGGGCCAGCTCGATTGGCAGATCCCCTAGTGTTAACTAACCAGGTGGCCTTTGCCAAATGTGTGTCCCAGTGTTTGAGGGTCCCACCACCCATTGCCCTCAGGGTGGTTTTTAGCAGCCCATTGTACCTTTTGATTGTCCCAGAGGCTGGTGCATGATAGGGGATGTGATACACCCACTCAATGCCATGCTTTTTGGCCCAGGTGTCTATGAGGTTGTTCCGAAAATGAGTCCCGTTGTCTGACTCAATTCTCTCTGGGGTGCCATGTTGCCACAGGACTTGCTTTTCAAGACCCAGAATAGTGTTCCAGGCAGTGGCATGGGGCACAGGATGTTTCCAGCCATCCGGTGGTTGCTTCCACCATTGTAAGTACATAGTGCTTTCCTTGGCGGGTTTGTGGGAGCGTGATGTAGTCAATCTGCCAGGCCTCCCCATATTTATATTTCAGCCATAATCCTCCATAGCAGAGAGGCTTTACCCGCTTGCCTTGCTTGATTGCAGCACATGTTTCACATTCACAGATAACCTGTGAGATGGTTCACCCCTCGATCACGGGCCCATCTATATGTCGCATCTCTTCCTTGATGGCCTGAGGTGTCATGGGCCCAACGATCTATAAACAATTCACCCTTATGTTGCCAGTCCAAGTCACAGAATCATAGAATCATAGAATCATAGAATCATAGAATCATAGAATGGTTTGGGTTGGAAGGGACCTCAAAGATCATCTAGTTCCAGCCCCCCTGCCACGGGCAGGGACACCCTCCACTAGACCACATTGCCCAAAGCCTCATCCAACCTGGCCTTAAACACTTCCAGGGATGGGGCCTCCACAACCTCTCTGGGCAACCTCTTCCAGTACCTCACCACTCTCACAGTAAAGATTTCTTTCTAACATCTAATCTAAATCGACCCTCCTTCAGCTTGAACCCATTACCCCTTGTCCTGTCACTACACTCCCTCATAAACAGTCCCTCCCCATCTTTCCTGTAGGCCCCCTTCAGGTACTGGAAGGCCACAATTAGATCTCCCCGGAGCCTTCTCTTCTCCAGGCTGAACAATCCTAACTCTCTCAGCTTGTCCTCATAGGAGAGGTGCTCCAGCCCTCTGATCAGCTTCGTGGCCCTCCTCTGGACTCTCTCCAACAGCTCCATGTCTCTCCTGTACTGGGGCCCCCAGAGCTGGACACAGCACTCCAGGTGGGGTCTCACCAGATGCGGAGTAGAGGGGCAGGATCACCTCCCTCGACCTGCTGGTCACACCTCTTTTGATGCAGCCCAGGACACGGTTGGCTTTCTGGGCTGCAAGCGCACACTGCTGTCCCATGTTGAGCTTCTCATCAATCAATACCCCCAAGTCCTTCTCCTCAGGGCTGCTTTCAATCCATTCTCTGCCCAGCCTGTAGTCGTGCTTGGGATTGTGCCGACCCATGTGCAGGACCTTGCACTTGGCCTTGTTGAACTTCATGCGGTTCGCACGGGCCCACCTCTCCAGCCTGTCAAGGTCCCTCTGGATGGCATCCCTTCCCTCCAGCGTGTCGACCACACCACACAGCTTGGTGTCGTTGGCAAACTTGCTGAGGGTGCACTCGATCCCACTGCCCATGTCGCCGACAAAGATGTTGAACAGTGCCGGTCCCAGTACCGACCCCTGAGGAAGGCCACCATTCTCCACTTGGACATTGAGCCATTGACCACAACTCTTTGAGTGTGACCATCCAGCCAATTCCTTATCCACTGACTGGTCCATCCATCAAATCCAAGTCCACCTGAGCCACTTTGATGTTAGCAGCCTGATCCACCTGCTGGTTGTTTTGATGTTCCTCAGTGGCCTGACTCTTGGGTACATGGGCATCTACATGACGTACCTTTACAACTAGCTTCTCTAGCCGGGCAGCAATATCTTGCCACAATGGGGCAGCCCAGATGGATTTGCCTCTGCGCTGCCAGTTGCTCCGCTTCCACTGCTGTAACCACCCCCACAGGGCATTGGCCACCATCCATGACTCGGTATAGAGGTAGAGCATTGGCCACTTTTCTCTTTCAGCAATATCTACAGCCAGCTGGATGGCTTTCACCTCTGCAAACTGGCTCCATTCACCTTCTCCTTCAGCAGCTTCTGGAATTCACCATGTAGGACTCCATACAGCGGCCTTCCACCTCCGATGCTTTCCCACAATGCGACAGGACCCATCAGTGAAGAGGGCATATGGCTTCTCATCTTCTGTTAGTTTATTATACGGTGGGGCTTCTTCAGCACGTGTCACCTCCTCCTCTGGTGACATTCTGAAATCTTTGCCTTCTGGCCAGTCCATGATCACTTCCAGAATTCCTGGGTGATTGGGGCTTCCTATTCGGGCCCGCTGTGTAATCAGTGCAACTCACTTACTCCACGTAGCAGCGGTTGCATCGGGTGTAGAAGGGGCCCTCTCTTTGAACATCCAACCCAGCACTGGGAGTCGGGATGCCAGAAGAAGTTGTGCTTCAGTACCAATCACCTCTGAAGCAGCTCAAACCCCTTCGTAGGCTGCCAATATCTCTTTTTCAGTTGGAGTGTAGTGGGCCTCGGATCCTCTGTATCCTCGACTCCAAAACCCCAGGGGTCGACCTCGAGTCTCCCCTGGTGCTTTCTGCCAGAGACTCCAGGTAGGGCCATTCTCCCCGGCTGCGGTGTACAGCACATTTTTTACATCTGGTCCTGCCCGAACTGATCCAAGTGCCACCGCATGAACTATTTCCTGTTTAATTTGTTTAAAAGCTTGTCTTTGCTCAGGTTATGTGATAGAGGGGGCTTACAATGAGTCTGTAATTTGGAATATGCATTTGCCAGAAACCCACAATGCCTAAGAAAGCCTATGTTTTTTTTGTTGGTTCGTGGAGACATAGCTGCTATTTTGTTGATCACATCCACTGGGATCTGATGACGCTTGTCATGCCATCTTATCCCTTTAAAACTGGATCTCCCGTGCAGGCCCCTTGACCTTACTTCATTTTATGGCAAAGCCAGCCTGCAGCAGGATTTGGATTATTTTCTTCCCTTTCTCAGAAACTTCCTCTGCTGAATCACCCCATACAATGATGTCATCAATGTATTGCAGGTGCTCTGGGGCTTCACCCTTTTCCAGTGCGGCCTGGATCAGTCCATGACAAATGATGGGGCTGTGTTTCCACCCTTGGGGCAGTTGATTCCAGGTGTACTGGACGCCCCTCCCAGTGAAGGCAAACTGTGGCCTGCACTCTGCTGCCAAAGGGATGGAGAAAAATGCATTAGCTTTATCAATTGTGGCATACCATTTGGCTGCCTTTGACTCCAGTTCATATTGAAGTTCCAGCATGTCTGGCACGGCAGCACTCATCGGCGGTGTGACTTCATTCAGGCCACGATAGTCTACTGTCAGCCTCCACTCTCCATTGGACTTCCTCACTGGCCATATGGGACTGTTAAAGGGTGAGTGCGTTCTGCTGATCCCTCCCTGACCCTCCAGCTGATGAATTAGCTTGTGGATGGGAACCAGGGGGTTTTGGTTGGTGCGGTATTGCCACCCGTGCACAGTTGTGGTAGCAATTGGCATCTGTGTTTCTTCAACCCTCAGCAACCCCATAACAGAAGGGTCCTCCGAGAGACTGGGCAAACTAGACAATGGTTCAATTTCCTCCATCTCCAAGGTAGCTATTCCAAAAGCCCACCTGTAACCTTTTGGGTCTTTGAAATACCCTTTCCGGAGGTAGTCTATGCCCAGGATGCACGGAGCCTCCGGGCCAGTCACAATGGGGTGCTTTTGCCACTCATTCCCAGTTAGACTCACTTCAGCCTTCAGCAGAGACAACTGTTGGGATCCCCCCATCACACCAGAAGTAGAGATGGGTTCTGCCCCTTCATGGCTTGATGGCATTAAAGTACACTGTGCCATGGTGTCCACTAGAGCCTTGTACTCTTGTGGATCTGTCGTGCCAGGCCATCGGATCCACACAGCCCAATACACCCTATTGTCCCTCTCCTCCACCTGGCTGGAGGCAGGGCCCCTCTAATCCAGCTCATCATAGTCACTAGTCACCTCTTGAAAAAAGGACTTAGAAGTCCCTTCAGGAGTATCATACGTATGAGTAGGCCTTCCACTTGGTCTGGGGGGCTGCCCGGTGGAAACCAGAGCAGCATTTTTCCTGGAAGAATCCCTTTTTATGACTGTCTTGCCTTGCAACTCACGTACTCATGCCTGTCGGACTGAGGTAGGCTTTCCATCCCACTTCCTCATATCCTTTCTGTGGTCACACAGAAAAAAAACATAGGTTCCCTCGTGGTGTGTATGCTCTATATCCTCTCTCCAGAGCAGAGGAACACTTACTCCTAATAGCCGAGATACTGGTCCATACAGATGGGGAGTAGGACATATCCTCTTTGAGTTGCCAGACCTCCCGGGACAGCTTCTCCACAGCCGAGATGAGGGAGGAAGAAAGGCTCTCTTCATATTGCTGGAGTTGGCCAGCCACTTCATCCACTGTTGGCACCTCTTCACTTTTCCAGTCCATTACTGCCAGTGAATTGGCATGCGATGATGGTGCGCTCCGTACAAACTTCCACCACATGGGTCGGGTGCACTGGACTTCATCAGGATCTGTGGGTAACCGTGCGTTGTCCAGGTCATAATAAACCATCTCTCTCATGGCTAATTCCCTCAGGTATTGGATACCTCTCTCCATGGGGGTCCACTTGCCTGGCCAACATATGACATCTTCACTGAAGGGATACCTTTCCCTCACACCTGAAAGAAGTCACCTCCAGAGGCTGAGGGCTTGTGCCTTCTTCCCAATCACCTTGGCAATGCCCCTTTCCCTAGACAGGGATCCCAGCTGCTTGGCCTCCCTACCCTCTAATTCCAGGCTACTGGCCCCATTATCCCAGCAGCGGAGCAGCCAGGTAATGATGTGCTCCCCTGGAAGGCGGCTGAAATCTTTTCTCATATCACCCAGCTCACTCAGGGACAGGGATCGGGTGACCGCTTCTGGTTCTGGCTCTTCTTCCTGTTCTCATGATGGTCCCAGTTAATCATCATCCCTCACTAAGCGAACTGATTTCCTTGTGTATTTCTTCTTGTCTATAGGGGCGACTGGTACCGGTTGTGGTGGGTTGACCCTGGCTGAGGGCCAGGTGCCCACCAGAGCCGCTCTATCACTCCCCTCTTTCATTAGACAGGGGAGAAAAGGTACAATGAAAGAAAACTTACGGGTCGAGATAAGGACAGGGAGAGATCGTTCTCTAATTATCATCACGAGCAAAACAGACCGAACTTAGAGAGGGAATTCATCTTATTTATTACTAAGCAAAACAGAGTAGAGGAATGAGAAATAAAGCCAAATCTTAAAAACACCTCCCCCCACCCCTCCCATCTTCCCGGGCTCAACTTCACTCCCGGCTTCAACCTCCACCCCCCCTCCAGCGGCACAGGGGGACGGGGAGTGGGGGTTACGGTCAGTTCATCACGCGGTGTTTCTGCCGATTCTTCATTCTCAGGGGGAGGACTCATCCTTCCCCTGCTCCAACATGGAGTCCCTCTCACGGGAGACAGTCCTTCACGACCTTCTCCAACGTGAGTCTCCTCCATGGGGTGCAGACCTTCAGGAGCAGACTGCTCCAGCGTGGGTCCCCCACGGGGTCACAAGTCCTGTCAGCAAACCTGCCCTGGCATGGGCTCCTCTCTCCACGGATCCACAGGTCCTGCCTGGAGCTTGCTCCAGCGCGGGCTTCCCACGGGGCCACAGCCTCCTTCAGGTGTCTCCACCTGCTCCGGCGTGGGGTCCTCCACGGGCTGCAGGTGGAATCTCTACACCCCCTCATCCTCCCTCCATGGGCTGCAGGGGGACAGCCTGCTTCACCATGGTCTTCACCACGGGCTGCAGGGGAATCTTGCTCCGGCGCCTGGAACACCTCCTCCCCCTCCTTCTGCACTGACCTTGGTGTCTGCAGATGTTCTTACATCTTCTCACTCCTCTCTCTGGCTGCAAAAGCGCTCTCTAACTGTTTTTGTCTTTCTTAAATATGTTATCACAGAGGCGCTGATTGGCTCATCCTTGGCCAGTGGCGGGTCCGTCTTGGAGCCGGCTGGCATTGGCTCTATCAGACACAGGGGAAGCTTCTAGCAGCTTCTCACAGAAGCCACCCCTGTAGCCCCCCGGCTACCAAAACCTTGCCACGCAAAACCAACACACCGGTATAGGTTGTTTTTTTGGTTCACCTGCAGTCCCTGTCAAGGGGATTTGAGTAGACACCATGTCTTGTCCTGGGGGTTGAGCTAGCCACCATGACTGTCGTGGGGGTTGGGGTATCCACAGTGTCAGTGGGTCTCTTCTCCCTCTCTTCCCCCTGATGGCGCTGCCTACTGTCGAGCAGTATTTGGTAGATCGAGGCCAGGGCCCAGCACAGTGCAGTAAGTTGTGTCTCCTTGGAATAGCCACAGCATTTTCTTTTCAAATATTCTACCACTTTATCAGAGTCCTGTAGTCGTTCGGGGGTAAAATTCCAAACCATTGGGGGTGAGAAGGTCTCTAGATACCTGCCCATACTCTCCCACATGCCACAACAGCCCTGACTATTCAGTCTTGGGGAAGATCTCTGGGTGGTATTCTTAAAACACTTTTTTGTAACCCTGAACAAGATTTGAAACACATTCAGAAGACATAATAATAGGAACATGCTGGCTTGAACATCCCAAGGGTATTCAAAATTCTCAAAAGCTGTTGTAACCAGCCAAAAGGGAAAAGGGGAGGTGAAAGAGAGGGAGAAAGTATCCCCCCTGCCTTCCCCATCGATTGAGTGTGATTATTAAACAATTCTGAGAGATGGTATCCAAATTATGGGCATGACAGCAAAGCCCCGTACAAATACCAACTTAAGCTCATGAGCATTGATGTTATCATAAGTTGATATCGCACAGTACAGCAAAATGAGAATCCAGGCCCCCCTCCCAGAGGTGATAAACAGCTTCACAAGGAGTACATGCAGCAAGTAAGGGTTTAGATACCACAGCCACATGATCAAACAAAACACCATTGTCACCAGTGGCTGCTTAAAATAATACAATAAATATTTATAACAACTTTGTTTTAACACACTCAGGTCAAATCTGTTGTCTCAACTCTTCGAGCCCCACGTTTGACGCCAAAAAGGACTGTCGTGGTTTAGCCCCAGTCAGCAGCTGAGCACCACGTAGCCGCTCGCTCACTCCCCCTCCCCCATTGGGGTGGGGAGGAGAATGGGAAAGACAAAGGCAAAGCCTCGTGGGTTGGGGTAAGGACAGTTTACTGGGACAGCAGAGGGTGGGGGAAACAACAACAGTACTTATAACATACACAGCGGGTGATAACACAAGGCAATTTACCCGACCTGACTACCCACTCAGCCCACACTCAGACCCTCCTGGAGCCACACTGAGCCGCCCCTCCCCAACTAGCTCCCTTTAATGGTCATATGGTATGAAATAGACCCTGGTCAGCTTGCCTCACCTGTCCTGGCTCCTTGTGAAAATTAACTCTATCCTAGCCAAAACCACGACATCTGCATATGCATGTGCAAAGCATTTGACCCTGTCCCACGCAACATCCTTGTCTCTAAATTGGAGAGACATGGATTTCATAGATGGACCACTCAGTGGATAAAATGAATTGGCTGGATGGTCGCACTCAAAGAGTTGCAGTCAATGGCTCAATGTCCAAGTGGAGAACGGTGACGAGTGGCGTTCCTCAGGGGTCGGTACTGGGACCGGCACTGTTCAACATCTTTGTCAGTGACATGGACAGTTATATTGAGTGCACCCTCAGCAAATTTGCCAATGACATCAAGCTCTGTGGTGCAGTCAACACGCTGGAGGGAAGGGATGCCATCCAGAGGGACCTTGACAGGCTGGAGAGGTGGGCCCGTGAGAAACGCATGAAGTTCAACAAGGCCAAGTGCATGGTCCTGCACGTGGGTCAGGGCATCCCAAGCACGACTACAGGCTGGGCAGAGAATGGATTGAAAGCAGCCCTGAGGAGAAGGACTTGGGGGTGTTGGTGGACAAAAAAGCTCAACATGACCGTATCCTGGGCTGTATCAAAAGAGGTGTGACCAGTCAGTACATCTAGTGCCTACAGGAGGGTATGGACCTTTGCCTAAGGGTCTGTGTGCCTTATCGCTTGGTCGTTCCTCCACTTCCAGAGCAGGTTTCTTTGTTTTGCCTGGGGTCATAGATTCCGATTATACTGGGGAAATAAGAATTATGGTTTGGACCCCTACGCCACCTTGTACTATACCTATTGGAGAGCGAATTGCACAATTGCTTTTGCTGCCCGACACACAAAATTCAAACTGAAAGTTCCGCCCATGTTGGCGAAAGGGGGTCCTCTGGGTTTGGTAGTACAGGTCTGCCTTGCATTTTTTGGACACAGAAGATTACCATGGGACAACCGATGTTGACTTGTAGAATAAACAGTCGGGTGTTCACTGGCTTAGTGGACACCGGAGCGGATGTTTCTGTTATTCAACGATCGGACTGGCCACAGGAATGGCCATTAGTACAGGCATTTGCTGCTGTTACTGGAATTGGAGGGACACAGATACCTTGGCAGAGTATGCATTCCTTGACTGTGGAAGGTCCTGACAACAAACAAGCGGTTTTAAAACCATATGTTTTAATTGTGCCATGTACTTTATGGGGTCGTGATCTCTTGCAACAACGGAACATGACAATAACGACACATTTTTAACACGGGCCACTGACGTTCAGCCGCGACTCAAACTGACTTGGTTATCAGATAAGCTAGTATGGGTAGATCAGTGGCCTTTGAAAGGTGAGCGGCTAGAAAGGGCTTCCTTCATCTACCATTAACCAAAGAAGAATTTCATGTTGTATTGTGTAATAGCTTGACTTTTCAGGCTGCATTGGCTGATTATACTAATGTTGTTTTGTATTCTTTGCCACGCCATTGTTTATTAGGTTCTCTACACTGTTTACCTCTCCAACCACGGTCTTTGTTGAGTTCTGTTCCTCTACAAAATGCTCATACTGTGTTTATCGATGGTTCTGGCAAAACAGGTAAGGCTGCAGTTGTATGGCGTCACGCAAACTGCGAGGAGTGGGCCTCAGATGTTTCTCGACGTTTTCTGTTATTCTTACAGGATTGGGGAGTTGAATATATTACTGGAATTCCGCGTTCCCCTACTGGTCAAGCAATAATAGAACGTGCCCACCGTTCTCTGAAATATATTATTGATAAACAAAAAAGGGGGAATCCAGTAGGGACAACACCACAGGAAATATTAGACAAAGCTACTTATGTTTTAAATTTTCTTAATCTATCTGGATCTAAGCAATATAGTTCCGCAGTAGATAGACATTTTAGAACTGAGGAATCCTCTACCGTGAAGCCTCAGGTGTTTTATAAAAATTTGGAATCTGGTCAATGGGAAGGACCGGTCCCCTTGCTTACCTGGGGACGGGGATATGCTTGTGTTTCTCTTCCCTCAGGTCCCTATTGGATCCCTGCAAGGTATGTAAAGCCAGCACAAGTGAAAACGCATACTGAAGATGAACAGGACGATAAGAAACACCAAGATGATGTTGCATCTGGGGTTGATCAACCTCACAATTAAGATATGGTGGCTTATAGAATTGCAGATGTATTATAATGATAGTTTTAACACATCAGATTTATCTTTTTCCCCAGCCCATTCAAATATTTGGCAGATGGGCCTTCCCTTTTTTAAGCGACAATTATATCAAGTACTAATGACGGAGAACGCAACTAAGGCTAATGTAATGCTTTTGTCTGAAGCAGAAATCATGGTCTGCACAACCCATCCTTATCTTTTGCTCTAACCTCCAATGCTACTATTCTATCATGTAATGGATCTTTTTGTATTACCCTGTCTTCACCAGACTTTAGGAGTTGTATAACTTTTAGCGATTTATAAAATAGTACAACAACATTTACAAGGACATTTGATTTATCTCTTCAACATAATATTCAATCTTTACATGATCAATTGAGGGACCAAATTAAAAAATTACAGGAACTAATGAGTCAAAGTGTATTCGACACATTAAAAAATGACCTATCATGGCTAAATCCAAAAACTTGGTTTAGGGGTTTAAATTTTTGAATGTGGGTTTTTATTGGCATAGGCACTGTGTTGTTTTTCTTGTTCTTGGTGGGTTTTTTTTACGGATTCTATGGTCAGCTATCTGACGAGTGCAGAAGATAGAGGCACGTGTTATGGACACACTGTTGCTCAACGGGGTTGTCATAAACAAAAAAGGGGGAGATGTGGAGAACAACGCTTTAGCGAATAAAGACGGCGTGGGAAATGTGCGATTTCGACCCATGCGCTAAAGCAGCGAAAAACAGCGGTTCAAAGAAAAGATATGCACAGAACAGGCCTTGCATTCTTCAGTAGCTCGTAAATAACATGTGACTGGCCGAATGCAGGAGATAAGGAGCTGAGAACGGACAGCCAGGCGCCCGCCAGGTGCAAGAGAAAAACAGAATAACAGATCTTGCGGGGAACATGAATCGAGTGATGATTGGGGAATAAAAGAGCCTCCCCTTTTAACAAGAAATACTATATAATCAGAAAATTCTGTAATAAAGTGGATTCTGTACTTGCACCCTACAGAGTCCGTGCCTATCATACACCACACCAAACCAAACATAAACTGTCAAAGGAATAGGGGATTCAAGTGATAGTGAATTGTGTACAATGAGCAAAGAAAGAAGCTAATTTGCAATAATCACTAACAAACTTTTAGCTATCGTCCAAAACTAACCTTTGAAAAGTTAAAGCCACTCTCATGTCCCTTTTAAGACACTTTTAGAATAAACCAAACTGTTTCTTGCAGCTTCTGGAAACTTCTCGCTAGCTGCTTCTTGGATCCTGGCTTTCCAATTCCTGCTATCTCTTAACTTGGCATTTTCCTTTAATAGTTTCCATGAGATGGCTCCCAAAGTATGGAGATGACAGCAATGCTGAGTACAAATACCAGATTATTCTCACAAACAGTAATTTTATCATATCATAAGCCAGTGTTACACAGTACAACAAAACAGTAACCTTGATCCATCTTGCAGAGATGATAAACAGCACCACAGGGAATATATACAGCAAGCTGGGCATTACATAATACAACCCTGAGAACAAATAATACAACACTGTGACCAGTGACTATTAAACTAATACAATGGATGCTTATAACAAATTTGTTTTAACACAGTCTGGTCAGATCTGTCGTTATCTCAAACCCTTCGTGCCCCATATTGGGTGCCAAAAGGACTGTTGTGATTTAACCTGGCTGGCAGCTAAAACAACCACACAGCCATTCGCTCTCTCCTCCACCCCCCCCGGTGGGATGGAGGAGAGAATCAAAAAAAGTAAAACTCATAGGTTGAGATGATAAAAACAGTTTAATATGACAGAAAAGGAAAAAAATAGTAATAAAAGAATATACAAAACAAGTGACGTACAGCACAATTTCTCACCACTCGCTGACCGATGCCCAGTGAGTTCCTGAGCCGCGGTCACTGCCCCCCAGCTAACTTCCCCCAGTTTATATGCTGACCACGATGTCATATGGTATATGGTATAGAAATATGACAAAGCTCAACATGACCGTATCCTGGGCTGCATCAAAAGAGGTGTGACCAGCAGGTCAAGGGAGGTGATCCTGCCCCTCTACTCGGCTCTCGTGAGACCCCACCTGGAGTACTGCGTCCAGCTCTGGGGGCCCCAGTACAGGAGAGACATGGAGCTGTTGGAGAGAGTCCAGAGGAGGGCCACGAAGCTGATCAGAGGGCTGGAGCACCTCTCCTATGAGGACAGGCTGAGAGAGTTGGGGTTGTTCAGCCTGGAGAAAAGAAGGCTCTGGGGAGACCTTATAGCGGCCTTCCAGTACCTGAAAGGGGGCCTACAAGAACGCTGGAGTGGGACTGTTTACAAGGGCATGTAGTGATAGGACAAGGGGTAATGGCCTTAAGATGAAGGAGGGTCGATTTAGATTAGATGTTAGAAAGAAATCTTTACTGTGAGGGTGGTGAGGTACTGGAACAGGTTGCCCAGAGAGGTTGTGGAGGCCCCATCCCTGGAAGTGTCTAAGGCCAGGTTGGATGAGGCTTTGGGCAACGTGGTCTGGTGGAGGGTGTCCCTGCCCGTAGCAGGGGTGTTGGAACTAGATGATCTTTGAGGTCCCTTCCAACCCAAACCATTCTATGATTCTATGATTCTATGATCTGCAGACAAGGTGACAAGTCTTGTGATGGTCACTTTGTCATACATCACCATCAACCGTAGAAATCACCAGAGGCTCAGTTTGTTGATAGTAAAATCTAGGGAAGGATACATCAACTGAACTCAGGTTGCATTCAATTGCTGTGCAAATTTAGGATGTGGATAGGCCTAAGGATTGTGGAGGAGGACTGACCAGAGTCACTGCTCCTCTTCTGTCCCTTCACTGCATATTTACAACCCCACATTATGGAAGTGTAATTAAAAAGGAGCCCTGAATCCCCCTTTAGTCATCCGTGTTACACATGCCCTGACCTCCATGATTACTAATTTAGCACATCATGTTTCTCCTGTTATACGATCATTTCATTCTTCCCACCAGCGCATTAATTCCACAGCTGTGTCTTTTTTGTAAAACCCACAGTTGTTATGCACTGCTTTGGTAGGACCTGTTTTCCCATGACACCAAGGAATCAGAGCTGGGATCAAGGTCTCCCTCCTGTCATGGGCAAGATGGAGCAAGCAACAGCCTGTAGGGATCTGGACTCTAGGGTTTATGTAAGAAACACTGACATGTGAGTTTGACGTGAATGGATTATCTCACACCCTCACGTGATCACTCCTCTGACGGCGTTGAGATCACCATGTCTCAGCTGCCCTTCCCCACAGGGAGGTGGCCATTAGCCCAGCAAGGTCAGGCAGACAGCCATGCTGGTCCATGCTGTTCCACCAGTTACATCTCAGGTGTCCCCAGCCAGGTCCCTGGGCATCACTCAGCATTCATCCACATGCATCTCCCTGATCTGCAGGATCATCCCCCAGTTCCTGGATCTTTCTTCCCTCCAGGATCTTCACCATCTTCTTTCTGAGGCCATTTCTTCCTTTCAGGAACACTTCTTTTTTTCCTTTTTTTATTTTAGCACCACCTCTTCTTTCCCAGGCACCCAGTCCCCAGCTTTCCGAGTCTAAACAGTCTGTGTGCAGAAGCACACCATATGATCAGCCTCCAAACTGGTGGATCTGTCTCGTGTCTCCTTATATACTGGATGACTCAAGAAGTGCCACTTTTGTTTAGTCTAGGTGTTAGTAAAATTTACAACTAGCCTGTACCAGGTGTTGCTAGCAAGTAACAGTCTTCTGCCTGTGAGTTTAAAAGATAACTTTGGACATAGCCCCCCTCCCCGCTTATATATATATACACACACATCCAATTATCTATCACCTATATTCACAATTTAAGCAGTTTTTTCACCTATGACACCTGCCAATACAAAAATATCAGTTTTTCATATCAAAGAGGGAAAAAAATCCCAGGAGCAACACTGGGAGTTTATTCCTTGGAGGAAGACTGAATGGACACAGGTAAATATAAAGTAAAATGAATAGTTAGTTTAAATCACAAAGGTTCATTTTTTCTACCCTGGACCAAATAATGAAGACATTGCAAACAATAAATGGAAAAGTTTAAATCTCTGTAAAGGAAAAAGGAAAAGGAAAGGGAAAAGAAAAAAGAAAAAAAAAGAAAAAGAAAAAGAAAAAGAAAAAGAAAAAGAAAAAGAAAAAGAAAAAGAAAAAGAAAAAGAAAAAGAAAAAGAAAAAGACATGCTTTATTAGCTCATCCAGATGGCTCATGGACTCTGGCCTAAGCCATATCATAACATTACAAACTGGACTCAGATCTGCAAAAGTGCTGTGTACCAGCAGTATCCTTGGGTGCTAATAAGACCATTTGCTAGTGCAGAGATAGGAATATGTGCATACTCAGATTTGGAGCCATATGCTCAAGTTCTTTTTGTTTTGTTTTGTTTTGTTTTCCCCCAAAGAGCACAATTTTTCCCTCTCTTCTACTCAGCGATTTTTACTGACCTAAGTGGCTTACTCTCTGCTCCGATCTCCTTCCAGTTTCAGAGCCTTTCTTCTCGAGGTGTCACAGCAATGCAAAGGTTAAGTCCCCTCCCTAGGTGGAGAGGCACTAGAGATACTTGAAAGCTGTCAACAATTTCAATAGGAATCTTCCTTTCACAGTGAAGGACCCTGCATGTCTAAGCAAGCTGTTCAGCAGCTTGGATTCAGCCTACTTCATCCAGTCTGTTTACCTCTTAGGATCACTTGCAGGGTGGGTGTTTGCTCTGCACTTAATGCTGACCTCACTTAAAAAGTTACCAGTCTGGTAGTGCAGGTGCATAATTCACTTGATTGTTACACTAAAGATAGATAGCATCAAAATGCTCACTCTAAGTGTGATTCTGTCAGATGAAGATTCCCTGCTTCTCAACACGGCTTATTTTGATTCCCATGCTAGCCCTTTGCAACCAATTATCGCTACTCCCACTAAGTGGGAGCCCAATTATTATGGAAACCACTGCATTCTCTAGCATAGAGATGACAAACCCTTTCTGATTTTACACTCACATTCGACCCAAAGGGGCTTAGGTCCTGATCCAGTGCAACAATATTCCTCAAGTTAATTATGTGAATAATTGTGTTCCATTTTGGGAACTCAGGGCATAAATATTTTGTTGTATAATAATCCCCAACAAGATACACACCAAAAGTGCTATTGTTCCATGATAACACTGTTGTGCAATCAGGTATTATATTTTTATAATATAAAATGTGCCCCCTCACAGCTTTTTGCACAACTCCAGCCTTCTTGCTGGCAGGGTGTGAGAAGCCGAAAAGTCCTTGACTTAGGGTAAGCTCTACTTAGCAACAACTAAAACATCAGCAGTTATCAACATTATTGTCATACTAGATCCAAAGCACAGCACTATACCAGCTACTAGGAAGAAAATTAACTCTATCCCAGCCAAAACCAGGACAAAGTTCTACAGAAAGTTTTGACCCAGATGGGAAAGAGCTCCAAGTGTCAGAAGTTTTATGCCAAGCCTGTTAAGGTGGCTCAGCTTTTGTGAAATGCTAATGGGGAAAAAAAGAAAATGAAAATAAGCACTTCTATGTAGCTTTTGAGCATCGTGGTCAATCTTATGTGTTTCCCCTAATTAGCAATCTACCTGGGACTTTTGCCTGAAATAGATTTTGGCTACATTGAGCTGAATTGGCTCAGAAATGGGGTCCTAGCAGAGGCAGGCAGGCAGTAAGAGGGGTACTGTCCTGGTTCTGGCAAGGATAGAGTTAATTTCCCAAGGAGCCAGGACAGGTGAGCCAAGCTGGCCGGGGGCTATTCCATACCATGTGACATCATGCTCACCATAAAAGGGGGCTAGTCGGGCAGGGGTGGGTTCGGCGTGTCGGCGTGGCTCTGGGGCGGGTCGAGCGGTTGGTCGGTCGTCGGATCGGTAAAATCGTTCTCTGTTATCACCTATTGTTACTATCTGTTATCAGCACTGTTGTTGATTGTTTCCCTCTCCCTTGCTGTCCCAGTAAACTGTCCTTATCCCAACCCTCGAGGCTTTGCCGTTGTTTTTCCGTTCTCCTCCACATCCCGCCGGGGGAGGGGTGAGCCAGCGGCTGGGGCTAAACCACGTCAGTCCTTTTTGGCGCCCAACGTGGGGCCCGAGGGGTTGTGATAACGACAAGTCTGACCCAAGTGTGTTAAAACAAAGTTGTTAAAAGCATTTATAATGTTATTGAAACAGTCACTGGTCATAATGATGTTCTGTTTGGTCACATGGCTCTGTTTTGTAAACCTGTGTTTACTCTATGCAATCCCTGCGGTGCTGTTTATCACCTCTGGGAGAGGGGTTCCTGTTCTCATGTTGTTGTATTGTGTGATAATGACTTATGATAAGATATCATTGACAGTCATGGGTCTGAGCTGGTATGTGTATGTAGCATTTAGGTCAGGCCCGTACCTCGGTCAATATCTTTCAGAACTGATTAATAATTGGACCCAATCTATGGGGAAGATGGGGGGATACCTTCTCCCACTCTTTCACCTCCTCTTTTCCCTTTTGGTTGGTTACAACAATTTTTGAGTATTTTGAATATCCTTGGAATGTTCAGGCCAGTATATTCCTATTGCTAGGTCTCCTGAATGCTTTCCCACTCCTGTTCAGGGTTAGCAAAAATCTTTTCAAGAGTACCACCCAGGGATGTTCCCCAAGGCTGAATGGTCATGGCTGGCATGGCATGTGGGAGAGTATGGGTGGGTATCTAGAGACCTTTTCACCCCCAATGGTTTGGAGCTTCACTCCTGAACAATTGCAAGACCCTGATAAAATGGTAGAATATTTGAAAGGAAAATGCTGTGGGGATTCTAAGGAGACACAACTGACTGTGCTGTGCTGGGCCCTGGCCACAATCTATCAAACACTGCTGGATAGTAGACAGCACCATCCAGAGGGAGAGAGCGGACCCACAGGCACTGCAGCTGCCCAAACCCTTGCAACAGGCACTGCAGCTACCCAAACCCCCGCAAAAGGCACTGTAGTCGAGCCAAAAGATCAACCCACACCAGTATCAGTTGCCCCTATACACAAAAAGAAATACACAAGGAAATCAGTTCGCTTAGTGAAAGATGATGATGAACCGGGACCATCACGAGAACAGGAAGAAGAGCCAGAACCAGAAGTGATTACTCGATCCCTGTCCCTGAGTGAACTGCGAGATATGTGGAAAGATTTCAGCTGCCTTCCAGGGGAGCACATGATTACCTGGCTGCTCCGCTGCTGGGATAATGGGGCCAGTAGCCTGGAACTGGAGGGCAGGGAGGCCAAGCAGCTGGGATCCCTGTCTAGGGAAGGGGGCATTGACAAAGCAATTGGGAAGAAGGCACAGGCCCTCAGCCTCTGGAGGCGACTCCTGTCAAGTGTGAGGGAAAGGTATCCTTTCAGCAAAGATGTCGTATGTCGGCCAGGCAAGTGGACCACTATGGAGAGAGGTATTCAATATCTGAGGGAATTAGCTGTGCGGGAGATGGTTTATTATGATCCGGACAATGCACAGTTGCCCACAGACCCCGATGAAGTCCAGTATACCCGACCCATGTGGCAAAAATTTGTGCGAAGTGCACCATCATCGTACGCCAAGTCACTGGCAGTAATCGACTGGAAAAGTGAAGAGACACCCACGGTGGACGAAGTGGCTGGCCGACTCTGGCAGTATGAAGAGAGCCTTTCTTCCTCCCTCGTCTCGGCTGTGGAGAAACTGTCTCAGGACATCCGGCAACTCAAAGAGGATATGTCTTACTCCCCACCTGTACAGACCCGCATTTCAGCTGTTAGGAGTAAGCGTTTATCTGCTCCAGAGAGGGGATATAGAGCATACACACCACGAGGTATCCTGTGGTTTTTCCTGCGTGACCATGGAGAAGACATGAGGAAATGGCATGGGAAGCCCACCTCAACCCTGCGGGCACGCATACATGAGCTGCAAGGCAAGACAGCTGTACAAAGGGACTCTTCCAGAAAGAATGCTGCTCCAGTTTCCACCGGGCAGCCCCCCAGACCAAGTGAAAGGCCAGATCGCACTTCTGATCCTCTTGAAGGGACTTCTAAGTCCTTTTTGCAAGAGGTGAGTAGTGACTATGACGAGCAGGACTAGAGGGGCCCTGCCTCCAGCCAGGTGGAGGAAAGGGACAATAGGGTTCATTGGACTGTGTGGATCCGATGGCCTGGCACATCGAACCCACAGGAGTACAAGGCCCTAGTGGACACGGGTGCACAGTGTACCCTAATGCCATCAAGCTATGAAAGGGTGGAACCAATATCTATTTCTGGTGTGACGGGGGGATCCCCACAGTTGACTCTGTTGGAGGCTGAAGTGAGTCTAACTGGGAATGAGTGGCAAAAGCACCCCATTGTGACTGGGCCGGAGGCTCCGTGCATCCTGGGCATAGACTACCTCCGGAAAGGGTATTTCAAAGACCCAAAAGGTTACAGGTGGGCTTTTGGAATAGCTGCCTTAGAAGCGGTGGAAATTGAACCATTGTCTACTTTGCCTGGTGTCTCGGAGGACCCTTCTGTTGTAGGGTTGCTGAAGGTTGAAGAGCAACAGGTGCTGATTGCTACTACAACTGTGCACCGGCGGCAATACCGCACCAACTGAGACTCCCTGGTTCCCATCCACAAGCTAATTCGTCAACTGGAGGGTCAGGGAGTGATCAGAAGAACCCGCTCACCCTTTAACAGTCCCATATGGCCAGTGCGGAAGTCCAATGGAGAGTGGAGGCTGACACTAGACTATCGTGGCCTGAATGAAGTCACACCGCCGCTGAGTGCTGCCGTGCCAGACATGCTGGAACTTCAATATGAACTGGAGTCAAAGGCAGCCAAGTGGTATGCCACAATTGATATAGCTAATGCATTTTTCTCGATCCCTTTGGCAGCAGAGTGCAGGCCACAGTTTGCCTTCACTTGGAGGGGCGTCCAGTACACCTGGAATCGACTGCCCCAGGGGTGGAAACACAGCCCCACCACCTGCCATGGACTGATCCAGACTGCACTGGGTGAAAAGGGTGAAGCCCCAGAGCACCTGCAATACATTGATGACATCATTGTATGGGGCAACTCAGCAGAGGAAGTTTCTGAGAAAGGGAAGAGAATAATCCAAATCCTGCTGCAGGCTGGCTTTGCCATAAAATGAAGTAAGGTGAAGGGGCCTGCGCAGGAAATCCAATTTTCAGGAATAAGGTGGCATGATGGGCGGTGTCAAATCCCTATGGATATTATCAACAAAATAGCAGCCATGTCCCCACCAACCAACAAAAAGGAGACACAGGCCTTCTTAGGTGTTGTGGGTTTCTGGAGAATGCACATTCCGAATTACAGTTTGATAGTAAGCCCCCTCTGTCATGTAACCCGGAAGAAGAATGATTTCAAATGGGGCCCTGAGCAAGGACAAGCTTTTGAACAAATTAAACAGGAAATAGTTCATGCCGTAGCTCTTGGGCCAGTCCGGGCAGGACCAGATGTGAAAAATGTGCTGTACACCGCAGCCGGGGAGAATGGCCCTACCTGGAATCTCTGGCAGAAAGCACCAGGGGAGACTCGAGGCCGACCCCTGGGGTTTTGGAGCCGGGGATATAGAGGATCTGAGGCCCACTACACTCCAACAGAAAAGGAGATATTGGCAGCCTACGAAGGGGTTCGAGCTGCTTCAGAGGTGATTGGCACTGAAGCACAGCTCCTCTTGGCACCCTGACTGCCAGGGCTGGGTTGGATGTTCAAAGAGAGGGCTCCTTCTGTAACCGATGTGTTAAACTTTTTAACCATGGTGATGGGATCAAGATGAGATTATTAGCAGTAGTAGGGAATGAGAAAAATATTTTAGGAATGAGGACCTGAGAGCTTGGTGGTACCATGGAACTGATAAACTGTGTGGTTGGTATGTACCATGGAACTGATAAACTGCGTGGTTGGTACATGAGCCAAGTAATATTTCATTTTCTGTCAAAATCATGTCCTTTGAGTGAACTTTGTTCATTATAATCTCATTATAATACCAAAACACACCTCCATGCTAAAAGCTACCCACCTCCAAGGTACAACCACCCCTCACTGGGCATGCTCTCTGAATTTCTTTAAGTATATAGCTTTAAAAGCAAAGCGAGAAAGTTTTACACCAATCATAATGAAGTAACTATGTAACTATGTGATGTAATTGTAACCATGTGTGTATTGAAGAATATAAATATGTGCATGTTCGTAGGCTAGGTATGCACGTTAGGTGGAACTATCCCCCGTGCATCCAGCGCTGCAATAAAGAATGCCTGCCTTTTAACACTACATTGGTGTTACGAGGTTTATTCCCGGATTTCGGTGACACTTCTACACATCATGCAACCGATGCTACGTGGAGTAAGTGGGTTGCGCTGATCACACAACGGGCTAGAATAGGAAGCCCCAGTCGTCCAGGGATTCTGGAAGTGATCACAGACTGGCCAGAAGGGAAAGATTTCGGAATGTCGCCAGAGGAGGAGGTGACACGTGCTGAAGAAGCCCCACCATATAATAAACTAACAGAAGATGAGAAGCCATATGCCCTCTTCACTGATGGGTCCTGTCGCATCGTGGGAAAGCATCGAAGGTGGAAGGCCGCTGTATGGAGTCCTACACGGCGAGTTGCGGAAGCTGCTGAAGGAGAAGGTGAATGGAGCCAGTTTGCAGAGGTGAAAGCCATCCAGCTGGCTTTAGATATTGCTGAAAGAGAGAAGTGGCCAACGCTGTACCTCTATACTGACTCATGGATGGTGGCCAATGCCCTGTGGGGGTGGTTACAGCAGTGGAAGCGGAGCAACTGGCAGCGTAGAGGCAAACCCATCTGGGCTGCCCCACTGTGGCAAGATATTGCTGCCCGGCTAGAGAAGCTGGTTGTAAAGGTACGTCATGTAGATGCCCACGTACCCAAGAGTCGGGCCACTGCTGAGGAACATCAGAACAACCAGCAGGTGGATCAGGCTGCCAAGATTGAAGTGGCTCAGGTGGATTTGGACTGGCAGCGTAAGGGTGAATTATTTCTAGCTTGGTGGGCCCATGACACCTCAGGCCATCAAGGAAGAGATGCGACATATAGATGGGCCCATGATCGAGGGGTGGACTTGAACATGGATGCCATCTCACAGGTCATCCATCAATGTGAAACATGCGCTGCAATCAAGCAAGCCAAGCGGGTAAAACCTCTGTGGTATAGAGGCCGATGGTTGAAATATAAATATGGGGAAGCATGGCAAATTGACTACATCACGCTCCCACAAACCCGCCAAGGCAAGCGTTATGTTCTTACAATGGTGGAAGCAACCACTGGATGGCTAGAAACATATCCTGTGCCCCATGCCACTGCCCGGAACACTGTCCTGGGTCTTGAAAAGCAAGTCCTGTGGTGACATGGCACCCCAGAGAGAATTGAGTCAGACAACGGGACTCATTTTCGGAACAACCTCATAGACACCTGGGCCAAAGAGCATGGCATTGAGTGGGTGTATCACATCCCCTACCATGCACCAGCCTCTGGGAAAGTTGAAAGGTGTAATGGGCTGCTAAAAACCACCCTGAGGGCAATGGGTGGTGGGACCCTCAAACACTGGGACACACATTTAGCCAAGGCCACCTGGTTAGTTAACACTAGGGGATCTGCCAATCGAGCTGGCCCTGCCCAGTCAAAATTCCCACGCCCAGTAGAAGGGGATAAAGTTCCTGTAGTGCACATGAAAAATATGTTGGGAAAAACAGTTTGGGTTATCCCTGCTTCAGGCAAAGGCAAGCCCATCCGCGGGATTGCTTTTGCTCAGGGACCAGGGTGCACTTGGTGGGTGATGAGAAAAGATGGGGAATGCTGATGTGTACCCCAAGGGGATTTGATTTTGGGTGAAAATAGCCAATAAATTAAATTGCATGATGTTAATAGCGATATACTGTGTCAATGGTATGACCATAAGAATCACCCAAAACTAATGAAGGATGGACTTTGAAACTGAGCAGAGTGCCACGATGATGGAACTAGAACTGACTTCAACTGGTGCCCAGAAACTGTATCGGGAAAAAAAAAAATCACATCTTTGTCATCCAGACTGTGAGCATGGACCATACCAGATACACCGGCCGTGAAGAGTCCGGATGCAGCGTGCAACAATCCAGCAGCACGCACCATTGCTCCTGCTCTGAGAGACTGTAATGGCAGATGGAACCCAAAACCATGGACTAAATGAACTCGACAGACATTTTAGAGCGATAGCCCATAGAGTAAGGCAATGAGTTCTGTAAAATAATCTGGGCATGACGTAGATGGTATGGAATAAGGGGTGGATAATGTCCTGGTTCTGGCAAGGATAGAGTTAATTTCCCAAGGAGCCAGGACAGGTGAGCCAAGCTGGCTGGGGGCTATTCCGTACCATGTGACATCATGCTCACCATAAAAGGGGGCTAGTCGGGCAGGGGCGGGTTCGGCGTGTCGGCGTGGCTCCGGGACGGGTCGAGCATCCGGTCGGTCGTCGGATCGGTAAAATCGTTCTCTGTTATCACCCATTGTTACTATCTGTTATCAGCACTGTTGTTGATTGTTTCCCTCTCCCTTGCTGTCCCAGTAAACTGCCCTTATCCCAACCCTCGAGGCTTTGCCGTTGTTTTTCCGTTCTCCTCCATATCCCACCGGGGGAAGGGTGAGCGAGCGGCTGGGGCTAAACCACGTCAGGTACGACATCAGGAGGCAGGACTATTCCTTTTAGATCAGTCATGCTACTGGGAACAAGCCAGATGAATAGAAATGAATTGTGTTTAGGGATGTAGATAAACTTTTCTCTTTTTGGAAAATTTATGGTAGCCCTATTATTGATTTAAGAAGGAAAAGAATGGCAAAATATTTTATAGAATGCAATTATTTTAGTTTGTTCTTGGAGTTGTTTTTAGCTGTTAAGGAAATACAAAGTGAAGTTGTAATCCTATATAAGCATGGCTGATGTAAGTTTGGTGAAAATAAGTCATATTAAAGCTTACTGAACAAATTATAATAAGACACCTGGAAAACAGGACATAAAATTCATAAAACATGGTGCAAGAGTAATGTTTTAAGAGGTATTTTGTCATATTTTTTCCCTCGGGTGACATTTCTAGAGATGACACTTGTTCTGTTTCTTCCAGGTGAAGTTAAGATAAAGATGGTGAAAAAATCACTTTAGTTTTAGAAAGAAGCTATGTTAACTCTGCCTCTTTACTTTTGCTTAAGTAAGCCTATGACCTTCTATAGTAATTTCAGCAACTAATCAGAAAGGGCCATACCTAACTTCACCATGATGTGATGGCCAGCCAAATACTGAGTAGATGTGTTGAGTCTTCCACAGATCTTTAACAACCAGTGTTCCTGGTTTCCTCCAGCTTTAATCTGTCATCATTTAAAATGGTACAAAGATAAGACCTTCTGATTCTTCAGTGTTTTATATGTGAGTAAACTACAGTTCCTGGGCTCATTAGAGAGAGACTTAGAGCAGGAAGAGGCCTTGATTTGTTAATTATTAGTCAGACACCAAGTAATATTATTGTCTCCCAGAAATTTCAGGCTATGAAGTCCATTGCAACTACTTTTAGCCACAAGAACAATTTAATTCTCTTTTATTCTTTCTTTTTAAATCTTAGTTACCAGAAAACAGGAAAGGCATAACAAGTAGAAATTCTTGCTGCTCACCAATGCCCACTGTTGCAGAACCATATACATTAGAGCTGGAGCTGCAAGATAAGAGGCAGTGGATGCTCTCTATGAGAAAAACAGCTTCGCCACAGCACTAAACTTTCCTGAGCTGATGTGCATGTTATGAATATGTATTATGCATCCAGGAGCATGGCTTTGTTCCCTGCAGAAGAATATAAATCGTCAGATGGGAAAGTCCATGAAATAACCTGTGAGATTAGGCACTTTTTGCAAAGCTCTCCTTAGTTCCCTGGTGCTTACCATGTTTCTTCCCACTAGATGGCACCAAGCATCTGCTTTATCACTCTGCAAGGACTGGCTCACCCTCCCTCCGGGGGCTGTCTATCAACACAGATCCTTTTTTACACCTAGCAATAAACCCCAAAAATTCACCATTCCTAAATGAATGCCAAACCAACTCACTCCGTTTCCCCCATGCCCAGGCTCGTAGCTAAACACCACGGCCAGAACGAGCAGCGCGGATAGTGACAAAGCATCTTCCAGGCTTGTCGTAGCCTCTGGAGCTGATCCGCAGAGCCCAGTACTTGATTGAGCTGAGCAGGCCAGAAACAACACAACTGCATTATTACACTGCTCAGAATAATATTTATTTGCTAATTGTTTTCCTGGGTGCAATATCTCGTAGAGCTGGTGGGATTGCTGGTCCTGAGCTAACTCCCAGGGCCCCCAGAGCTCCATGTCTTCCCAATAGCTCTCAGTGACAAATCTCACAGAGCCATTTGACAGCTTTTCCTTGCAGAGAGATGCCCAGAAGATGCACTAAATCTATATTACTTTCCAAATCTCAACAGGAGCCTACATGCCAAGATTTTCAATTATACATTTCCCCCACCTGCAAAGGAGAGTCGTTTGCTCTTTTCATCAATAGCAGTCACTGCAAGCCTGTCCCTGCTGTATAAGTAGCCATGTGGAAATGGCACAGCTTTGAAGTCATGCTCCCTAGTTAGGGAGTACCTGTTTTGCAGAGACTTTGTAAGACTGAGACTGGTCCAGTAGGACTTTTTCTTTCTAAAAGTTCCCTAAGGGATAAAGGAGTGCTACTGATCCTGAACAAGTGAAGGGAATGGGAGTTTTGCCATTGAATATGGACAAGTATAATCATTGCTAAGACTGTGGAAAAGGAAAAGAGGCTACAGCAAGGCAGAACTGCACAGATTTGTTCACCTCTTGATTTGCAAATCTGGCATTTGAAAACACAAGGTATGTGTACTCTGTGTACAAAATATAGAATCATAGAAATCATAGAATCATTTAGGTTGGGAAAGACCTTTACGATCATCGAGTCCAACCATATGATTTGAACTAAAATAGAAGTGCCAGAAGTACTGAAGGACCAGTTAGTATGGCAAGAACACCACATATATCTGAAATATAAGGATCACTGCTGGGGTTTGTAGTAAAAGCAGAAATCCTCCAGCTCTGTGACAACAAAAATTTTACTGGCAAGTTGGTAAAAGAAACACCAATTTCAAAATCAATCTCCACACTGAAAAATGCAAAATAACTGCTCTTCTTTCATGTTTAGCATGGTTTTCCTATCTGATAAAATTTACTTTTTTCATGGACAAAAAAAAAAGCCATTAAAGCCTTTCATTAATTAAAATATTTTTTTAAATGTTGAAAGAAATCTGTAGAATTTATAATATAGGAAGTCTGTCAGTTCATACTTTTAAATCTTACTCCTTAAAAAGGTCTTTAGCATATATTAATTGCTACAGATTGACCAAAACAGGTGGTTGAAAGGTGTTAGACAACAACTGTGTGACAAGAGTGGCCTTTTCACTATTACAGACTCCTTAAATCCTTTCTTCTCCCTTATAGCACATGAACATCATGTGCTCAAGGGACCCTTGGGAAATGTGCCCAGAAGCAAGCAGACTATTGGCCATGGCAGTAACTCATCTGGAAGATGAACTGAGGACAAATTGAATGCTCTTCTCTCTGTGTCTGCCTAAATTGCACATAGCTTGGATACGCTCAAGTTTCATGCAAAGGCATAGTTCATGCTTTTGAAAAAAAAAAAAAAATTGGGGCTAAGGGTCACCAGACTAAACAGAGACATCTGCATCTGTCTTAGTCACTCTACACTCCCAGTTTTAGTAAATGGAGACCTACTCAACATAGTCAATACAGACTAGATGTGATTAATTTCATTCTAAAGTAAAAGACAAAAATAGGTCAAACCGTTAAAGCAAAATCAAATATTTAAACCAAAACTACTGCTGCTAAGGAAGATCATTGTATAGTCCTACCCCTGTGTTCGTTAATGTTTTAATAGAATAACGACACATATGTATTAGAAAGATGAATATATTAATGTTTTATGTATAAATAACCACTGATTTGGAGCTTTGGGGTGTGCTGTCTTGGGACAGACACCCATATCTGTGCAAATATGCAATAAAATACCTCTGCTCTGTGTGTATATTGGGGTATTTCACACTGGGTAAATGAACCCTAAGTTTTGGGACAACAGTTTTGGCACCCCAAATGGGACCGTGCTGAAAGCCTTGCCCGGATTGTCTTGTCATACCTGACTGGGAGAAGCAGACCAACTGGACTCCAGCACGCATCAACTTGTTGATCGGGGACTCCATCGGCTCCTCTCCTGCAGTTGGGCGGTGAGCAACACAACGGTGCAACGCTACTAAAATGAGGTATTTTTTTAATAAGGGAAAAGATCTAACCTCTGGGAAGTAGCTTGCATTTGGGGGATGTAGGGTCCCATTTGAGCTCTGCATAAGACACATCAAAAGAAGATACGCAGCAGAAGCATAGTTTTGTTTCTAAACACTGTTTTGGGTAATGAAGGGAGACATCCCTCATTTTGGTTAGTGTGTGAAACGTTGGATTAGGAAATTCTTTTTTGGTACCGCAATGGACACTGCTACTTCCCAGGAGGCACTCACTTGTTCCCCTTTAGGATGCATCCTGAAAAATTGGAATAAGTTTGGAGGGGACCCCATGACTGTCCTGGTTTCAACTGAGAGGGTTAATTTTCTTCATAGTAGCTAGTATGGGAATATGTTCTGGATTTGTGCTGGAAACACTGTTGATAATATAGAGATGTTTTTGTTATAGAGACTTGTTGTTGTTGAGCAGTGCTTACAGAGTCAAGGCCTGTTCTGCTTCTCGCACCGCTCTGCCAGTGGGATGGCTGGGGGTGCACAAGAAGCTGGGAGGGGACACAGCCAGGACAGCTGACCCAAACTGACCAAAAGGATATTCCATACCATATGACATCATGCTCAGTTTATAAGAGGCTTGGGGAAAAGGAAGAGGGAGTGGGTGGTGGTGGCGTTCAGAGTGATGTCGTTTGTCTTCCCAAGTAACCGTTACGCATGACAGAGCCCTGCTTTCCTGGAGATGGCTGAACACCTGCCTGCTAATGGGAAGTCATGAATGAATTCCTTGCCTTGCTTTGCTTGTGTGCGTGGCTTTTACTTATTAAACTGTCTTTATCTCAACCCATGAGTTTTCTCACTTTCACTCTTCCAATTCTCTCCCCCATCCCGATGGGGGGGAGTGATTGAGCAGCTGCGTGGTGCTCAGCTGCCGGCTGGGGTGAAACCACGACAATGACAAAAGATAAGTTGGCACGACATTATAATCAGTAGTGGCCACAGTATAAATTAGATGATGGTGAAAGCTCGAAGATGGATCTGTTAAGTATATGAAAAACCTTATGTGGATTTGTGCTTTGCTCTACAAAATGATTGGGAAGTTAGAAAAAAATTGTGGACAAGGATAGTAATTCTTGTTGTAAAATCTGTAAAACTATGAACATATCTGTAAAATATGAACTAATTATTGTAACTGGGAGTGTACTAATTTGTAACATTTGTATATAGATATGGCAAGAGAACCTGCATTAGGTGTGCTTGATTTGTGGAAATCCACTGAGCACCCAGGCCTGAATAAAAAGCAATATCTCTCCTGTGTGTGTGAGAATTGGCTTATTGCACACCGGGCAATGAATCCGCTTTTCAAACAACAAAACCAAATGTAAAATGTGATACGAATCAAGTTGTCATGCTGCTGCAAAAGTCCATTGTGTAGCCCTACCCCTGCTGGTCTAAGGCCAGACAAGACATATACCTTTGTCTGATAAGTAGGTTGTGATTGTCAAGAAGTAGAAGCATACCTGATAAATTGTTAGTTTGACCAACAAGCCTTGAAGAACTATTTGGACTTGCCAAAAGTAACGGGAAACTAGGGGAAAGGTAATTCCAGCAGGGGGAATTGCGACCACTGACCCATGGACCACCTACTCCAATTATACCACCTACTCAAAAGATAAAGGTGGAGAAAAGAACTGAGCATGCGTTCTAGTTTGCATGCTAGACAAAGAAATCTAAACCAATCATTTCATAGAATAACAATGCATATGTATTAGAAAGATGAATATGTTAATGTTGTATGTATAAATAACCACTGATTTGGAGCTTTGGGGTGCTGTCAGACACCCATATCTGCGCAAATATGCAATAAAATACCTCTGCTCTGTGTGTATATTGGCGTGTTACATACCAGGTAAACGAACCCCCGGTTTTGGGACAACAGTTTTGTCACCCCAGATGAGACCGCACTGACAGCCTTGCCTGTACCTGATGGGGAGAAGCAGACCGACTGGACTCCAGCATGCATCGACCTGTTGATCGGGGACTCTATCGGCTCCTCTCCCGCAGTCGGGTAGTAAGCAACACAGCGGTGCAACGCTATTGGAAAAAGAGGCATTTTCTAATAGATAAAGTAAGGGAAAAGGGGAACGTCTCTTGGGGAAGCAGCACACATCTGGGGACATTTTGTCCCATTTGAGTTCATAACTATACTGTTTCTACACACTGGTTTTAGTGGTGGGAGCTGTCCCTCATTCTGTTTTAACGGTGGGAGCTGTCCCTTGTTCTGTTCTGAATGTGTGAATGGTGTACACGCTGTTATTAATGGTGGGAGACGTCCCTCGTTCTGTTCTGAATATGTGAATTGTATAAGAAACGTCGAGTTATTCTTTACCAATATGGGTGATGCTACTTCTCAGGAGACTCCCCTTTGTTCTCCTTTAGGATGCATCCTGAAAAACTGGAATAAGTTTGGAGGGGACCCCATGACAAAAAATCAGTGGTGGCCACAGTATAAATGAGATGGTGAAAAATGGCCTGAAGATGGATCTGTTAAGTATATGAAATACCTTATGTGGATTTGTTCTTTGCTCTATGAAATGATTGGGAAGTTAGAAAAAATTGTGGACTTGTGGATTCTAAATATCAAAAATGGTATTTATTTGATTAAGAAAAAGGATAGTAATTCTTGTTGTACAAGCTGTAAAACAAAAAGGAAGGGATATATAGCACTATTAAAACTGCAGTGATGAATCATAATCCTAATTGGGGTGACATTCAAGCTCTTTTGGAATATTTGTTTAGTACAGAGGAAAAGAGAACAGTTGTAGAAAAAGCTAAAGAAGGAGTAAGCCAGGAATATGGGAGAGTGCCTAACGTGGATATCTGTCTCCCAAGAGGGGATCCCAGGTGGGATCCACATACTGGTGGAGGGTTACAAAAAATATAAGAGTACCAAAAATTTATCCTGTATGGTATCCAGCATGGAATCCAGAAATCACAGAATTGGGCAAAATTGTATGAAATACAACAGGGAGATAAGGAACCTCCGTCTGTCTTTTATGAAAGATTATGTATGTGAAGCGTCTCGGAAGTGGACTAACCTAGACCCCGAGGATGGAAATATTTCTAAACTTTTCAATGTGTTGTTTATTGGTCAAGCAGCACCTGACATTAGAAAGAAATTACAGAAAGTAGATGGTGCTGATGGCATGACAGTATCTCAATTGTTATTGATTGCTTTGAGATGTAGAGGTAGAGGAGGAGGTCGTGGAAATATCGGAGAAAGCCAATGTGATATTCCTGTAGGAGTACATCAGTGTGCCTATTGTAGATGAAAAAGGCACTGGAAAAAGATTGTCCGCAGAAAAAAAGGAACGGAAGCAGCTACCGGGGTATTGGCAGAAATAGGGTTAGATTGAAGGGGACCAGAGGAATCTATTCAAGTCTCCCCAGCCAGTCCTCTGGTTCCAGTAAAGCTGGAGAATGAAACGGTAGATTTTTTAATAGATAGTGGAGCAACTCACTCGGTACTTACTGATTGCAAGGGGCCTTTAAATAAAATTAAAACTAGTGTAATTGGTGCCACCGGGAAAAGATAATTTTTTACAACCAATGGAGTGTACTACTGGAAACACTACGGTAACTCATTCATTTCTCTATATGCCTGACTGCCCCTTGCCACTGTTGGGGTGAGATTTGTTATGCAAGTTAAATGCACAAATAACCTTTTCTGAAAATTTGGTACAGTTACACATTCCCCCAGAAAACGCCTGGAAAGCACAGATGTGCCTGCTGACTCAAGGTGAAAAGGATGAAAATGCAGACATTCCAGAAGAAGTATTGGATGCTATAATACCACTGATATGGGCATCAGGGAAACTGGGATGAGCAAAAAACGTTACTCCAATCAGAATTGAACTGAAATCTGGAGCCCAGCTGGTAAGAAGGAAACAATACCCTATCAAATTAGAGGCGACCACTCATTAATTCTTTTTTAGAATATGGACTATTACGGGAGTGCCAATGGGAATTTAATACCCCCATTTTGCCAGTAAGAAAGCCTAATTCTCAGGAATATAGATCGGTACAAGACTTGGGGGAAATTAATGCTCGGGCAGTCAATGTCCACCCTGTGGTGCCAAACCCGTACATGTTATTTGCTTCCATCCCCGAAAGTAACATGTATTTTACAGTTTTAGATTTAAAAGATGCTTTCTTTTGCATTCTATTGGATGAACAGAGTCAGCTCATCTTTGCTTTTGAATGGGAAATCCCAACTACTGAATGAAAGGCTCAACTATGTTGGACTGTATTACCACAGGGATTCAAAAATAGCCCAAAGTCATTTGGTAACGTATTGGCAAAAGAATTGGAACACTGGCAAAATAATAATGGGCACATAACTTTGTTGCAGTAGGTTGATGATTTATTAATCAGCTCAAGAAATTACAGTGAATGTTTAGAAGCTACAATTAGTTTACTGAATTTTTTAGACTTGTAGGATATTGTGTTTCTAAGAAAAAAGCATACACAGTAAAAGATAGAGTCCAATATCTGGGATTTGAAATTATACAGGGACAGAGGAGACTGAGTGCAGAGTGAAAGAAAGCAATTTGCAGAATTGCTGTACCAACATCAAAGAAACAACTGAGAGGATTCCTGGGTATGGCTGGATGGTGTTGGTTGTGGATCCCTAATTTTGGACTGATTGCTAAACCACTATATGCTGCCACCAAGGGTCCAGAAGGGCTATTGGAACGGACTGCTGAATGCCGAAAAGGGTTTGATGAAATCAAGAAAAGACTTATGGAAGCTCCTGCATTAGGACTTCCAAATTTAGAAAAAACCCTTTCAGTTATATGTGCGTGAGAGGCAACGAGTGGCCTTAGAAGTCCCAACTCAATTGTTAGGAACTTGGAAGGGGCCTGTGAGGTATTTCTCTGAACATTTATGACATCAGTAAAGGATGGTCTGCTTGCTTGAGAGCTGTTGCTGCAACAGTGATTCTAATTGAAGAAGCCAGGAAACTGACATTGGGACAACCTATAACTGTGTCTGTACCCCATGCTGTGATCTCTCTCCTAGAAAAGAAGGGACAACACTGGAATTCTCCTAGAAGACTAGCTAAATACCAAGCTGGTTTACTGGAGCAAGATGATGTCACCTTTTCAATATGTACCACTTTAAAGCCTGCGACTCTGCTGCCAATCTCAGAACAAACATGATTGTCTGACAACAATTGAGCAAGTTTATTCCAGCCATTCAGATTTACAAGATACTCCTCTTTCTGAATTTGATTTAGAATTATATACAGATGGAAGGAGCTTTATGTCCAGAGGAAAGCAATGTGCTAGATATGCAGTAGTGACCCGAGACCGTGTTCTGGAAGGCAAACCTTTATCTTATGATACTTCAGCCCAAAAGGCGGAATTTGTTGCTTTAATTCGAGCTTTAGAAATAAGTACTGGACAAAGAACCAATATCTTCAAAATATGCTTTTGGAGTTGCCCATGCTCATGGGGTAATCTGGAAAGAAAGAGGACTTTTGAATTCACAAGGAACTCCTGTTAAATATGGAACTAAGATTATGAAATTGCTACAAGCTGTATTACAGCTGAAGAAAGTTGCAATAATTCATTGTTGAGCACACCAAAAAGGGAATAAATCAGAGAGCTGATACAGCTGCAAAGGAAGCAGTCCTAAAAAGACTGGATCCGAAAAGGAAGATCAGTTAGCTGAACAACTAGATTGTACCAAAACTGAACAAGGATGGTGGGTGACACCTTTAAAACAACTCCTAATTCCTGAAAGAACAATGGAATATGTGTTAAAGAAATAACACCAAGAAACACATATGGGCTCTGACGCATCAGTCCTGGCTGCTAAAAAATATGTTATAGGGCTGAAAATGCAAGGTATTGTTGACATAGTACTAAAAAAATGTTCAACATGCTGTGCTAATAATCCAAAAGTGGAGAAGAAAACAATAGGGGGAAATGTAAAACGAGGAATAACGCCCAGGGAATACTGGCAAATAGATTATTCAGAGTTACCTAGATATGACCTGTTTGTTAATTTTAATAGATATCTTTTCTGGTTGGCCTGAAGCTTTCCCCTGTCGCATCAATAAGGCAAGAGAAGTAATTGAGGTAATGTTAAAAGAAATAATTCCTAGATTTGGTGTCCCAGAAGGAATATCTTCTGACAACGGACCTCACTTCATAGCAGAAGTGGTGCAAGGAATATCAAAAAACCCTCTTGAAAATAAAATGGGATCTCCATGTTCCACTGAGACCTCGATCTAGTGGGGAAGTAGAAAGAATGAATCAGATCAAATGCACCATAAAGACAGGAAATTATTAAAAAATACTTAATTTCACTTTCACAGATTTTATCTTCTTTACATAGGTATTTAAATACCTATTTAAATTCCAGTTCTCCCACTTGTATGCTACCTTCTCCCTCCTCTGTAACCATTTTCCTGGCAACAGTTTCCAGTGCTGCTGTTTTATATTGCCACTTTGATCCTGTTCGGCGGGCAGTGAACCACACTCCCTGTGTATATGAATTTTCAGATAGTTCAGGTGCCTCTTTGATCAGTGAAGGTTTATAATGTTGGCCTAACAAGGCTTGATCTGGATTAACAGGTTGTTGGAATTTAGAGACCTTAACTGGGCCCTCTCTCAATTGCAGTAACTAACTCCTTCTAGGTAGGCATACCACTTCCATACTGTGGCCTTTTGGGCTACACCCTCAGGAGGAGGTGTTCCTTTAAGGATCGAATTTAGAAGGGGGAAAGGGCCTTGCACCGTGATATCTTGTGAAGTACGCACTTTCTCTGCTTCCTTGACTGCCCTGGTGAGTGAAAGGAGTCCCTTCTCCCACTCGAAATACCATCGTTCAGCTTCTTTGAATGAGGTGGAAGAGAATAATAAAGGTCTAGCTGGCCCTCGCGGTCCCTTTTGAAACACGCTGCAATAGGAAGCATGTTCTGCAAATCCCCACTCCACCCTCAGTGGATCTTGTGGGTGTGTTGCAAGAACGTCCATCCTGGGGGATTACTTACAAACGACCCAACAACAGATGCCAGATAAGACCACCAGATAAGAGTCAGGAAACACCTCTTGCAACACACTGTGACAAGATTGCTCGGTGAGTCAACTCATGACCATATATGGAAGAAAGACTCAGAAGTTCATGAAAAAGGACACCAAAGGCGCCTCTTCAATGAAACCACTAGGGACCACCAGAGACTTAAAGCGCACGCGTAATTAAGATGCAAATATTATAATGAGTTCCGGGAAACCTAATGAATATGTATGATTTGGGGCAATATAACCCTCACTGGTTGTAGTTGGCGGCATGCGTGATAGGCGGAGCTGTCCTCTGTGCATCTGGTGCCACAACAAAGAATGCCTGCTTTTTAATACTACATTGGTGTTAAGGACTTTTATTCCCAATTTCGGCGACAGGTGCAATGGACCTATTCTCTGATAGGTTTTTAGTTCGTCCTTCAACATATTAAGGGCTTCTGTATGCTTTGAAGTCCAATCCCATTCCCTAATTTTCCAGAGCAGGTCATACAGAGGGCGGGCAATCACTGAGAACCCAGGTATATGCTTCCTCCAATAGCCCAATGTACCTAGTAGTTGCTGTAATTCTGTCTTACTGCCTGGAGTTTGCCCCTTCTCAGTAGCTGACAGTGTATCATCAGGTACTGCAACTGCACCGGCTATCCACCAAGCTCCTAGGAATTTAATCTCCTGCCCAGGACCTAGGCATTTGGAAGGTGGAACGTCTAGCCCATTCTTAGCAGATTCCAGATGACCTCAGCCACTTGCCCTACTTGTTCTTTGTTATCATCTCCTCCAACTAGAATATCATCTATATATTGATATATGCGGATGACTGATGACACCTCTACGGTATCAAGAAGTTTAGCTAAGGCATTGTGGGCAATGGTAGGAGAGTGTTTATATCCTTGAGGCAGTCAGTCAAAGTGTCACCAAAATCCGGGAATAAACCTTGTAGCACCAATGTAGTGTTAAAAGGCAGGCATTCTTTATTGCAGCGCTGGATGCACGGGGGATAGCTCCACCCAATGTGCATGCCAGGTGATCACCAACACACAGGTTATGTAGGATCAAAACATACATATTCATCATCTTCCTCAGAAAAGGCAGTCCTATGATAATCATTTCTTGGAATTCATTTACATATTCTCCTCCCCATCACGCATGCTCAGTGATTTGAGTCGGTGGTCCTCAAGGGTCTCTGGTGGTCGTCAGTGGTCGTGCACCCGTGTCTGCTGGGTGACCCTCTTCTTGCAGGCATGTGCAGTATCCTTGTTGTAGGTGCACCTGTCCATAGCAACTTACTTCATAAGATTAATATTTCCGAACCTATTGTCCGGTTGGGTAGGGACTGTACATGGAACATAGCAGCATTGTACCTTGCCATGGTCAGTTAGCTTCATTACCTATTACCTTGGTTACAAACTAATTATCTCAACCTGATTCTATAGTTTCCGTTTCATGGCCCCTATCCCACGGTTACAAAAGGTGCGCTGCACTCCTTCCCAAGTGAAAGCAAATTGGGGTTTATCCTCTTCTCTCAGGAGCATCATAAAGAACATGTCTTTAACATCTAAAGTGGCCATCCATGCGTGAGCAGCTGCCTGGATTGCCATCACCACTGATGTTACGCTCGGGAAAGCAGCAGTTAAGGGTAGAGTATTACTATTCAATTTTCTATAATCAATTGTTAGACACCACCATCTGTCAGGCTTATGGTTTGGCCAAACTGGAGAACTGTATGGTGAGTGGGTGCGACTTATGATTTGCCTTTTTTCAAGATCGTTAATTGCATCTGTAATGCCCTGTTTTGCTGCAGTTGGCAAATGGTATTGAGAAACACAGGTTACTTTAGATTGTGGTAGTCCCTTTATTTTAATAGGTAATAGGTTCCCCTTGCTCTTTGGGGTCCACACCCCCAGCCCAATAAGCCACTCGGGATGTTAATGGCTGGTTGCCCTGCGCTCCATCAGTCAGAAACACTTCCCAGACCCCCAAACCCTCTCGCTTCGTCATCGCTTGTCCTGTTTTCCAAGCTGCCGATATCTGGATTTATCTGATCGGCTGTCTGATTGGTGTATTGCTCTGCTCCAGGCTTTGTGAATAAGTACCTGCATACCTGTCCTGGTTCTGGCTAGGATAAGAGTTTTCACAAGGAGCCAGGAAAGGTGAGCCAAGCTGGCCAGGGGGCTATTCGATACCATGTGATGTCATGCTCACCATAAAAGGGGGCTAGTCGGGGAGGGGTGGGTTCAGAGTGGCTCCGGGATGGTCTGAGTGTGGGCCGAGCATCTGGTCGGTTGGTCATCGGATCGGTAAATTGCTTTCTGCTATCACCCATTGTGAATATCTGTTATCAGTACTGTTGTTGATTGTTTCCCTCTCCCTTGCTGTTCCAGTAAACTGCCCTTATCCCAACCCTCGAGGCTTTGCCTTTATTTTTCCCATTCTCCTCCCTATCCCGCCGGGGGGGGGAGGGGTGAGTGAGCGGCCGACTGGTGCTCAGCTGCCGGCTGGGGCCAAACCACATCAGTCCTTTTTGGCGTTGTGATAATGACAGGTCTGACCCAAGTGTGTCAAAACAAAGTTGTGATAAGCATTTATAATGTTATTGAAACAGTCGCTGATCACAATGATGTTCTGTTTGGTTGCATGTCTGGTTTGTAAAACCATGTTTACTTTATGTAATCCCTGTGGTGCTGTTTATCACCTCTGGGAGAGGGGTTTGTATTCTCATATTGTTGTACTGTTTGACATCAACTTCTGATAACATCAACGGTGTGGGATGCCAGACTTGTCCAGGCTTGTTGGTGCCGAATACAGGGCCATTATGAACCAGCAGAAGGGGCCCTGGGGGAGTCCAGCTTGGGCGAGAGCAGGGATTGAGCAACTTGCTTATCTTGCCCTGATAAGCACTGGACCTGAACAGGGGCAGGAGATGAGCAATTTGTTCATCTTCACAAGATGCAGTGCCTGACGGGTCTACTCCTCAATCAATCAAGTGACGCCTGGGGTGAGGGGGAGCCTTCACAGCTTGACCTTACTTTGGTAAAACTAAACAGACCACCGCTCCTCTACACTGAACGCCTTTGTTCTCCGCCACTTCCCCCCCCAGCCCCGATCAACTGCACAACAAGCCTTGTTAAGGGCCAATCGACACACAATACCTGACTTAGTCCCACCTCGCCAAAAGTATAAATCTGACATTTAGAATCCCCTTTTTTGAGGACGAGAACTCCAACTATCCGGACGGGCCGACGGGCCTGGACCTCTCTCCTCCCCAAGCAGGGACGCCTCTTTGGTAAGACTTGCGCCTCCGATTATGTCGGATGTTACCCCGGGAAAACTATCATTAACAAAAGCGCTGAACTATTAACTTGAGCTCAAAATTGTTGCAGTTAGTGCATTTATCAACGGCAATTCCGAACTTTTATATCTGTCACCTCAATAAATTACCTATTTTTCTTTTCAACTTTGTGAAACTGTTTCAGTGAAAGTCCTTAGTGGGGCTCTGACAGGCAAACGTTGACTCTGATAAGTGGCTACGCACATAATCCTTTAGACATAAACCATTGACCAAGTCTGGGACTAAGACTGGACCTAGCCGCACCTAGGCTCCTCTCTGAGAAGGAGTTTAGAAAGCAAGGGGGTCCTTTCTGAACCTTGTGACTCAACGGGAGGGCCTCCCTCAGCCACACATCAGACTTGTACACTTTCATGTGACAGACGGTCATGAGCCTAAGCTGATATGTGTATGTAGCATTTCTGTCATGCCCATCCCTTGGTCAATATCTTTCAGAATTGATTAATAATTGCATCCAATCTATGGGGAAGACGGGGGGGGATACCTTCTCCCACTCTTTCACCTCCCCTTTTCCCTTTTGGTTGGTTACAACAATTTTTGAGAATTTTGAATACCCTTGGAATGTTCAGGCCAGTATATTCCTATTGCTGGGTCTCCTGAATGTGCTTCAAGTGCTATTCAGGGCTAGCAAAAATCTTTTCAAGAATACCACCCAGGGATCTTCCCCAAGGCTGAATGGTCAGGGCTGGCATGGCATGTGGGAGAGTATGGGTGGGTATCTAGAGACCTTTTCACCCCCAATGGTTTGGAGCTTCACTCCCGAACAACTGCAAGACCCTGATAAAATGGTAGAATATTTGAAAGGAAAATGCTGTGGCTATTCCAAGGAGACACAACTTACCGCACTGTGCTGGGCCCCAGCCAGTATCTGCCAAACACTGCTGGATAGTAGACAGCACCATCCAGAGGGAGAGAGCGGACCCACAGGCACTGCAGCTACCCAAGCCCCCGCAATAGGCACTGTAGCCGAGCTAAAAGACCAACCCATACCAGTATCAGTCGCCCCTATACACAAAAAGAAATAGACAAGGAAATTGGTTCGCTTAGTGAAGGATGATGATGAACCGGGACCATCACGAGAACAGGAAGAAGAGCCAGAACCAGAAGCGATCACCCGATCCCTGTCCCTGAGTGAGCTACGAGATATGAGAAAAGATTTCAGCCGCCTTCCAGGGGAGCACATCATTACCTGGCTGCTCCAATGCTGGGATAACGGGGCCAGTAGCCTGGAACTGGAGGGCAGGGAGGCCAAGCAGCTAGGATCCTTGTCTAGGGAAGGGGGCATTGAGAAAGCAATTGGGAAGAAGGCACAGGCCCTCAGCCTCTGGAGGTGACTCTGGTCAAGTGTGAGGGAAAGGTATCCTTTCAGCGAAGATGTATGTCAGCCAGGCAAGTGGACCCCCCTGGAGAGAGGTATCCAATATCTGAGGGAATTAGCTGTCTGGGAGATGGTATATTATGACCTGGACAATGTGCAGTTATCCACAGACCCAGATGAAGTCCAATGTACTCGACCCATGTGGCGGAAGTTTGTACGGAGCGCACCATCATCGTACGCCAATTTACTGGTGGTAATCGACTGGAAAAGTGAAGAGACACCCACAGTGGATGAAATGGCTGGCCGACTCTGGCAATATGAAGAGAGCCTTTCTTCCTCCCTCGTCTCGGCTGTGGAGAAACTGTCCCAGGACGTCTGGCAACTCAAAGAGGATATATCTTACTCCCCACCTGTACAGACCCGCATTTCAGCTGTTAGGAGTAAGTGTTTTTCTGCTCCAGAGAGGGGATATAGAGCATACACACCACGAGGTATCCTGTGGTTTTATCTGTGTGACCACGGAGAAGACATGAGGAAATGGGATGGGAAGCCTACCTCAACCCTATGGGCACGAGTACGTGAGCTGCAAGGCAAGACAGTTATAAAAGGGGACTCTTCTAGGAAGAATGCTGCTCCAGTTTCCAGCGGGCAGCCCACCAGATCGAGTGAAAGGCCCGATCACACTTATGATCCTCTTGAAGGGACTTCTAAGTCCTTTTTGCAAGAAGTGAGTAGCAAATATGATGAGCAGGATTAGAGGGGCCCTGCCTCCAGCCAGGTGGAGGAAAGGGACAATAGGGTGTATTGGACTGCATGGATCCAATGGCCTGGCACATGGGACCCACAGGAGTACAAAGCCCTAGTGGACACGGGTGCACAGTGTACCCTAATGCCATCGAACTATGAAGGGGTGGAACCCATCGCTATTTCTGGTGTGACGGGGGGATCGCAACAGTTGACTCTGCTGGAGGCTGAAGTAAGTCTAACTGGGAATGAGTGGCAAAAGCACCCCATTGTGACTGGGCCGGAGGCTCCGTGCATCCTGGGCATAGACTACCTCAGGAGAGGGTATTTCAAAGCCGCAAAAGGGTATGGATCAGCTTTTGGAATAGCTGCCTTGGAAGCGGAGGAAATTGAACCATTGTCTAGTTTGCCTGGTCTCTCGGAGGACCCTTCTGTTGGAGGGTTGCTCAGGGTTGAAGAGCAACAGGTGCCAATCACTACCACAACCGTGCACCGGCAGTAATACCGCACCAACCGAGACTCCCTGATTCCCATCCACAAGCTAATTCATCAACTGGAGGGTCAGGGAGTGATCAGCAGAACCCGCTCACCCTTTAACAGTCCCATATGGCCAGTGCGGAAGTCCAATGGAGAGTGGAGGCTGACGGTAGACTATCGTGGCCTGAATGAAGTCACATGCCGATGAGTGCTGCCATGCCAGACATGCTGGAACTTCAATATGAACTGGAGTCAAAGGCAGCCAAGTGGTATGCCACAATGGATATCGCTAATGCATTTTTCTCGATCCCTTTGGCAGCAGAGTGCAGGCCACAGTTTGCCTTCACTGGGAGGGGCGTCCAGTACACCTGGAATCGACTGCCCCAGGGGTGGAAACACAGCCCCACCACCTGCCATGGACTGATCCAGACTGCACTGGGTGAAAAGGGTGAAGCCCCAGAGCACCTGCAATACATTGATGACATCATTGTATGGGGCAACTCAGCAGAGGAAGTTTCTGAGAAAGGGAAGAAAATAATCCAAATCCTGCTGCAGGCTGGCTTTGCCATAAAACGAAGCAAGGTCAAGGGACCTGCACAGGAGATCCAGTTTTTAGGAATAAGATGACATGATGGGCGGCGTCAAATCCCTATGGATATTATCAACAAAATAGCAGCCATGTCTCCACCAACCAACAAAAAGGAGACACAGGCTTTCTTAGGCGTTGTGGGCTGAGCATTTGGTCTTTCAGTGGTCAGATCGGTAAATCGTCTTCTGTTATCACCCGTTGTGGACATTCTGTTATCAGTACTGTTGTTGATTGTTTCTCTCTCCCTTGCTGTCCCAGTAAACTGTCCTTATCCCAACCCACGTGGCTTTGCCTTTGTTTTTCCCATTCTCCTCCCCATCCCACCGGGGGAGGGGTGAGCAAGCGGCCGCATAGTGCTCAGCTGCCGGGCTGGGCTAAACCACATCAATACCTTATTCATCTTTTTCCCTGTTTGTTAACCCTCATTTTTTCTGCCCTGATACATTCTTTGGCTACGTCTTCACCCAAATAGCCAACCTACCTCTGTTAGTTCCTCCACCCCCTTTTCCAGTAGTCCCAATTTTGCTACATCCTTAGCCAAATTTGAAATTTCTGATACAGTTACCTAGGTAACCTCATCCTCACATTCTTTTATTGATACCTTTTTTTGGACATGGCTGGCACTGCAAAAATTGACTCCTGCAAAGGTCTCCAGTGCTTCCCTTCAATTGTCTGTGAAATTTAGCTATTTCTGACTATAACTCCCCCTTAATTACTTGTGATATCCAGCCCTCCCTCATAATGCTCTCTGCAACTTTTCTCAGCTTCTTACATTATTGTTGGTCACATTCAGCAAATGTCTTGCGTCATGTTCAGCAGTTTTCCTATTAAGTTGGCTAAACTTCAGGCGACGGCTTAGTCACTGGCTAATTATTTGGCTGTCATCCTAACATTAACTGGTATGTTCCTCGTGTTCATACACTTGTAGGATAGAAACTAAGGCTCAAGAATTAGGCCTGGATTTTTCATGTACAAGATATCTGTGTTAAAAGACAAGCTAGTTTGTCTTGCCTTTTTGTAAAAGGAGAAAGTCAGACACCATCAGATGATATTTTAACTCTGATCTAAATCATTTAGATCCGAAACACTGTGGCCCTCAGTCTTGTCCATAGGTACTGTCAGGAAACAGCAAGAGCCAGCTGCGCCCTTGGGTATGGGGATCTGAGCATGGTAACATAGTCAGCATGGCAGGGCCATGTCCCCACAGTACCAAGCAAGGCAAGCCTGCAGATAGCAGCTAGGGTCTACCAAGAGTCTCTGCGTGTGAGGGTCCTGGGTGAGGCTGGTTAGGGCCATTAAGGCTTATTAGTGCCCTTAGGGCCCTGAGAGGTACCTTGAGAGGCATTTATATAAATCTATGTTATCTCTTAACACTTCTTTTAAGTAAGTGGCTCAAATTGTACCTGTCTTGATTCTTTCCTAAGCCTGTCCTTGTTGAATTATGTTTATTACTTTATTCCTAATTTGGATTAACTCTGTTACCTCAGAGTTAATGCAAAATTCTGGAAAAAAAAATACAGTACTTACTGTAACATATTCAACAGCAAACTTCTGTTTTCTCCCTGTCTCCCTAAATCCAACATTACAAAGCCAGAGATTGAGATACAAATCATCCTTCAATACTCAGTGGAAAATCCTGGTCTAAAAAGCTGGAGCACCTCTAAGATTTCACAAATGAAAGTTCATCATCTCTGCTTAAAACTATAAAAATGCAATTAAGTTAAAAGCAAACTCATGCCTAATCTCAGAGTAAGGTTGCTTGAAGTGACCAAATGACCGTCCCTTGAATAATGATATAAGAATATTCTTTATGGAGAGGCAATATCTTGTCCACCAGTTTTGTTGTAAGCAGAATGTTTTAATCGATATTTTTTAATATTCACATTCATAGAAAAATCTTGTCACATAGTACGCCTGATTGCTGGACCTGTCTCTGTCCCAAGGGGTTGCTTTCCTCACCTGTGGAGGCAAGCTTCACACAGCATTCTAGTAGAGGCAGTCTTCTGAGTGGAAAAGGGTTGATAACAAAATTATATGAAGCTCAGAAAATGTGTGACATGGTTTAGCCCCAACCGGCAGCTAAGTGCCACGCACCACCCCTCACTCACCCCTCCCTCGGCGGGATGAAGAGGAGTACAGAAAAACAATGGAGGGTTGGGATAAGGGCAGTTTACTGGGACAACAAGGGAGAGGGAAAACAATCAACAACAGTGCTGATAACAGATATTCACAATGGGTGATAACAGGAGCCACGCTGAGCCCGCCCCCCACTAGCCCCCTTTTATGGTGAGCATGACCTCACAGTTACATGGTATGGAATAGCCCCCAGCCAGCTTGGCTCACCTGTCCTGGCTCCTTGGGAAATTAACTCTATCCTTGCCAGAACCAGGACATTATCCACCCCTTATTCCATACCATCTACGTCATGCCCAGATTATTTTACAGATCTCATTGCCTTACTCTATGGGCTATCACTCTAAAATGTCTGTCGAGTTCATTTAGTCCATGGCTTTGGGTTCCATCTGCCATTACAGTCTCTCAGAGCAGGAGCAATGGTGCGTGCTGCTGGATTGTTGCACGCTGCATCCAGAGTTTTCACGGCTGGTGTATCTGGTATGGTCCATGCTCACAGTCTGGATGCCAAAGATGTGATTTTCAATAAAGTTTCTGGGCACCACTTGAAGTCAGTTCTAGTTCCATCATCATGGCACTTTGTTCAGTTTCAAAGTCCATCCATCATTAGTTTTGGGTGATTCTTATGGTCATACCATTGATACAGCATATAGCTATTAACATCATACAATTTAATTTATTGGCTATTTTCACCCAAAATCAAATCCCCTTGGGGTACACACCGGACTTCCCCATCTTTTCTCATCACCCACCAAGTGCACCCTGGTCCCTGAGCAAAAGCAATCCCACAGATGGGCTTGCCTTTGCCTAAAGCAGGGGTGACCCAAACTGTCTTCCCCAGCATATTTTTCATGCGCACTAGAGGAACTTTATCCCCTTCTACTGGGCGTGGAAATTTTGACTGGGCAGGGCCAGCTCGATTGGCAGATCCCCTAGTGTTAACTAACCAGGTGGCTTTTGCTAAATGTGTGTCCCAGTGTTGGAGGGTCCCACCACCCATTGCCCTCAGGGTAGTCTTTAGTAGCCCATTGCACCTTTCAATTTCCCCAGAGGCTGGCGCATGATAGGGGATGTGATACACCCACTCAATGCCATGCTCTTTGGCCCAGGTGTCTATGAGGTTGTTCCGAAAATGAGTCCCGTTGTCTGAATCAATTCTTTCTGGGGTGCCATGTCACCACAGGACTTGCTTTTCAAGACCCAGGACAGTGTTCCTGGTGGTGGCATGGGGCACAGGATATGTTTCCAGCCACCCAGTGGTTGCTTCCACCATTGTAAGTACATAACGCTTGCCTTGGTGGGTTTGTGGGAGCGTGATGTAGTCAATCTGCCATGCTTCCCCATATTTATATTTCAACCATCAGCCTCCATACCAGAAAGGCTTTACCCGCTTGGCTTGCTTGATTGCAGCGCACGTTTCACATTGATGGATGACCTGTGAGATGGTGTCCATGCTCAAGTCCACCCCTCGATCACGGGCCCATCTATATGTCACATCTCTTCCTTGATGGCCTGAGGTGTCATGGGCCCACCAGGAGCTATAAATAATTCACCCTTACGCTCCCAGTCCAGATCCACCTGAGACACTTCAATGTTGGCAGCCTGATCCACCTGCTGGTTGTTTTGATGTTCCTCAGTGGCCTGACTCTTGGGTACATGGGCATCTACGTGACGTACCTTTACAACCAGCTTCTCTAGCCGGGCAGCAATATCTTGCCACAGTGGGGCAGCCCAGATGGGTTTCCCTCTGCGCTGCCAGTTGCTCCGCTTCCACTGCTGTAACCACCCCCACAGGGCATTGGCCACCATCCATGAGTCAATACAGAGGTAGAGCATTGGCCACTTTTCTCTTTCAGCAATATCTAAAGCCAGCTGGATGGCTTTCACCTCTGCAAACTGGCTCGATTCACCTTCTCCTTCAGCAGCTTCCGCAACTCGCCGTGTAGGACTCCATACAGCGGCCTTCCACCTTCGATGCTTTCCCACGATGCGACAGGACCCATCAGTGAAGAGGGCATATGGCTTCTCATCTTCTGGCAGTTTATTATTCGGTGGGGCTTCTTCAGCACGTGTCACCTCCTCCTCTGGCGACATTCCGAAATCTTTCCCTTCTGGCCAGTCTATGATCACTTCCAGAATTCCTGGACGATTGGGGCTTCCTATTTCAGCCCACTGTGTGATCAGTGCAACCCACTTACTCCACGTAGCATCGGTTGCATGGTGTGTAGAAGGAGCCCTCTCTTTGAACATCCAGCCCAGCACTGGCAGTCGGGGTGCCAAGAGGAGCTGTGCTTCAGTGCCAATCATCACCTCTGAAGCAGCTCAAACCCCTTCGTAGGCTGCCAATATCTCCTTTTCTGTTGGAGTGTAGTGGGCCTTGGATCCTCTGTATCCCCGGCTCCAAAACCCCAGGGGTCGACCTCGAGTCTCCCCTGGTGCTTTCTGCCAGAGACTCCAGGTAGGGCCATTCTCCCCGGCTGCGGTGTACAGCACATTTTTCACATCTGGTCCTGCCCGGACTGGCCCAAGAGCTACGGCATGAACTATTTCTTGTTTAATTTGTTCAAAAGCTTGTCGTTGCTCAGGGCCCCATTTGAAATCATTCTTCTTCCGGGTTACATGACAGAGGGGGCTTACTATCAAACTGTAATTAGGGAATGTGCATTCTCCAGAAACCCACAACACCTAAGAAGGCCTGTGTTTCCTTTTAGTTGGTTGGTGGAGACATGGCTGCTATTTTGTTGATAATATCCATAGGGATCTGACGACGCCCATCATGCCACCTTATTCCTAAAATTCGGATTTCCCGTGTAGGCCCCTTCACCTTAGCTGGTTTTATGGCAAAGCCAGCCTGCAGCAGGATTTGGATTATTCTCTTCCCTTTCTCAGAAACTTCCTCTGCTGAGTTGCCCCATACAATGATGTCATCAATGTATTGCAGGTGCTCTGGGGCTTCACCGTTCTCCAGTGCAGCCTGGATCAGTCCAATGACAAATGGTGGGGCTGTGTTTCCACCCCTGGGGCAGTCGATTCCAGGTGTACTGGACGCCCCTCCAAGTGAAGGCAAACTGTGGCCTGCACTCTGCTGCCAAAGGGATCGAGAAAAATGCATTAGCGATATCCATTGTGGCATACCACTTGGCTGCCTTTGACTCCAGTTCATATTGAAGTTCCAGCATGTCTGGCACGGCAGCACTCAGCGGCGGTGTGACTTCATTCAGGCCACGATAGTCTACCGTCAGCCTCCACTCTCCATTGGACTTCCGCACTGGCCATATGGGACTGTTAAAGGGTGAGGGGGTTCTGCTGATCACTCCCTGACCCTCCAGTTGATGAATTAGCTTGTGGATGGGAACCAGAGAGTCTCTGTTGGTGCGGTATTGCCGCTGGTGCACAGTTGTAGTAGCAATTGGCACCTGTTGCTCTTCAACCCTCCAACAGAAGGGTCCTCCGAGAGACCAGGCAAACTAGACAATGGTTCAATTTCCTCCTCTTCCAAGGCAGCTATTCCAAAAGCCCACCAGTAGCCTTTTGGATCTTTGAAATACCCTTTCCGGAGGTAGTCTATGCCCAGGATGCACGGAGCCTCTGGGCCACTCCACAATGGGGTGCTTTTCCCACTCATTCCCAGTTAGACTCACTTCAGCCTCCAACAGAGTCAACTGTTGCGATCCCCCCGTCACACCAGAAATAGATATCGGTTCCACCCCTTCATAGTTCGATGGCATTAGGGTACACTGTGCACCCGTGTCCACTAGGGCCTTGTACTCTTGTGGGTTTGATGTGCCAGGCCATCGGATCCACACAGCCCAATAAACCCTGTTGTCCCTTTCCTCCACCTGGCTGGAGGCAGGGCCCCTCTAATCCTGCTCATCATATTTGCTACTCACTTCTTGCAAAAAGGACTTAGAAGGATCAGAAGTGCGATCTGGCCTTTCACTCGATCTGGGGGGCTGCCCATTGGAAACTGGAGCAGCATTCTTCCTAGAAGAGTCCCTTTGTACAGCTGTCTTGCCTTGTAGCTCATGTGCCCGCAGGGTGGAGGTAGGCTTCCCATCCCATTTCCTCATGTCTTCTCCGTGGTCACGCAGATAAAACCACAGGATACCTCGTGGTGTGTATGCTCTATATCCCCTCTCTGGAGCAGAAAAACGCTTACTCCTAACAGCTGAAATACTAGTCTGTGCAGGTGGGGAGTAAGACATATCCTCTTTGAGTTGCCAGACGTCCTGGGACAGTTTCTCCACAGCCGAGACGAGGGAGGAAGAAAGGCTCTCTTCATATTGCCGGAGTCGGCCAGCCACTTCACCCACCATGGGTGCCTCTTCACTTTTCCAGTCGATTACTGCCAGCGAGTTGGCATATGACGATGATGGTGTGCTCCGTACAAATTTTCACCACATGGGTCAGGTACACTGGACTTCATCGGGGTCTGTGGGCAACTGTGCATTGTCCGGATCATAATCTACCATCTCCCAGACAGCTAATTCCCTCAGATATTGGATACCTCTCTCCAGGGGGGTCCACTTGCCTGGCTGACATACATCTTCGCTGAAAGGATACCTTTCCCTCACACTTGACCAGAGTCACCTCCAGAGGCTGAGGGCCTGTGCCTTCTTCCCAATTGCTTTCTCAATGCCCCCTTCCCTAGACAAGGATCCTAGCTGCTTGGCCTCCCTGCCCTCCAGTTCCAGGCTACTGGCCCCGTTATCCCAGCATTGGAGCAGCCAGGTAATGATGTGCTCCCCTGGAAGGCGGCTGAAATCTTTTCTCATATCTCGTAGCTCACTCAGGGACAGGGATCGGGTGATCGCTTCTGGTTCTGGCTCTTCTTCCTGTTCTCGTGATGGTCCCGGTTCATCATCATCCTTCACTAAGCGAACCAATTTCCTTGTCTATTTCTTTTTGTGTGTAGGGGCGACTGGTACTGGTATGGGTTGATCTTTTAGCTCGGCTACAGTGCCTGTTGCAGGGGTTTGGGTAGCTGCAGTGCCTGTTGCAGGGGCTTGGGCAGCTGCAGTGCCTGTGGGTCCGCTCTCTCCCTCTGGATGGTGCTGTCTACTATCCAGCAGTGTTTGGCAGATACTGGCTGGGGCCCAGCACAGTGCGGTAAGTTGTGTCTCCTTGGAATAGCCACAGCATTTTCCTTTCAAATATTCTACCATTTTATCAGGGTCTTGCAGTTGTTCGGGAGTGAAGCTCCAAACCATTGGGGGTGAAAAGGTCTCTAGATACCCACCCATACTCTCCCACATGCCATGCCAGCCCTGACCATTCAGCCTCGGGGAAGATCCCTGGGTGGTATTCTTAAAACAATTTTTACTAACCCTGAACAGGAATTGGAAAGCATGCAGGAGACCTAGCAATAGGAATATACTGGCCTGAACATTCCAAGGGTATTCAAAATTCTCAAAAATTGTTGTAACCAACCAAAAGGGAAAAGGGGAGGTGAAAGAGTGGGAGAAGGTATCCCCCCTCTCTTCCCCATAGATTGGGTGCAATTATTAATCAATTCTGAAAGATATTGACTGAGGTACAGGCCTGACCAAAATGCTACATACACATACCAGCTCAGACTCATGACTGTCAATGATATCTTATCATAAGTCATTATCACAGAATACAGCAACATGAGAAAAGGAACCCCTCTCCCAGAGGTGATAAACAGCACCACAGGGATTACACAGAGTAAACACGGGTTTACAAACCAGAGCCATGTAACCAAACAGAACATCATTATGACCAGTGACTGTTTCAATAACATTATAAATGCTTATAACAACTTTGTTTTATTACACTTGGGTCAGACTTGTCATTATCACAACCCCTCAAGCCCCACGTTGGGCGCCAAAAAGGACTGACATGGTTTAGCCCCAGCCGGTAGCTAAGTGCCACAAGCCGCTGGCTGACCCCTCCCCCAGCGGGATGGAGAATGGGAAAAACAATGGCAAAGCCTCGAGGGTTGGGGTAAGGGCAGTTTACTGGGACAGCATGGGAGAGGGAAAACAATCAGCAACAGTACTGATAACAGATAGTAACAATGGGTGATAACAGAGAACGATTTACCGATCCCAGGACTGACCAGACACTCAGCCCACCCCCAATCCATGCCGAGCCCACCCCTGCCCCCACTAGCCCCCTTTTATGGTGAGCATGACGTCACAGTCACATGGTATGGAATAGCCCCCGGCCAGCTTGGCTCACCTGTCCTGGCTCCTTGGGAAATTAACTCTATCCTTGCCAGAACCAGGACAATGTGTTATACAGATGCAAATTTTACTGTGATTTTTTTATTTTCCTTTTTAGAAGACCAGGATAGTTTGTAGAAAGAAAACAGTTTTCATAGACCTTTCAGATGGAGAGTTATTTAGACCTAAATTGAAGCAGGGAAATTAGGGGTTTTTTTAATGTCTGTTACATTAATTGAGTGGTTAAGGCGTTTGAGTTGAAGCATGCTGCTTCAAGTTAATGTCTGCCTCAGTTTCAGATAAATATCCTATCTCTGAGATCACTGGGTACTTAGAGAGGCATCACCTTCCTACTTGTGCTTTGTATGATACTCTGCTCTGGAACTACTCAAAACTTTCCTAGAAATTTCCCATGGAGCAGGAGTTGTACTTAGGCCACCCAGAGCTCAGAAAAGTGCCTAAGTACATGATACAAGATTGTCTTACCCCTTCTTTTAATCTAATAGTAATTAATAAGAATTAGAAGACAACAAATGTCTTGATGCAGAAAAGTAACACCGTCTGAAGATGCTGTGGGCTAAGAAAATAGTTCAATTTACACAAGTGTCATGGTTTAGGCCCAGCCGGCAGCTGAGCGCCACGCGGCCGCTCACTCACTCCTTCCCCAGCATGATGGGGAGGAGAAGTTAACAAAAGGCTCAGGTCGAGATAAGGACAGGGAGAGCTAATTATCATCACGAGCAAAACAAACTGAACTTAGAAAGAGGGATTCATCTAATTTATTACTAAACAGAATAGAGCAATGAAAAAAAAAAAAACAAGTAACATCAAGCCTTAAAACACCTCCTCCACCCCTCCCCCCTTCCCGGGCTCAACTTCACTCCCGGCTTCAAACCTCCTCCCCCCCCTCAGTGGCGAGGGGGGGGGGAAATGGGGGGAGGGGGATGGGGGTTGCGGTCAGTGCAGCACACGTTGTTTCTGCCGCTTCGTTGTCCTCGGGGGGAGGACTCCTCTCATCCTTCCCCTGCTCCAAAATGGAGTCTCTCCCACGGGCTACAGTCCTTCCCGAACTGCTCCAGCATGGTCTCTTCCATGGGGTGCAGACCTTTAGGAGAAAACTGCTCCAGCATGGGTCTCCCACGGGGTCACAAGTCCTGCCACCAAAACCTGCCCTGGCGTGGGCTCCCCTCTCCACGGGTCTACCGGTCCGGCCAGGGACTTGCTTCAGCCCGGGCTTCCCACAGGCCACAGCCTCCCTCGGGTACCTCCACCTGCTCCAGCATAGGGTCCTCCATGGGCTGCAGGTGGAATCTCTACACCCCCTCATCCTTCCTCCACGGGCTGCAGGGGGACAGCCTGCTTCACCATGGTTTTCACCACGGGCTGCAGGGGGATCTCTGCTCCGGTGTCTGGAGCACCTCCTCCTCCCCCCTCCTCCTGCACTGACCTTGATGTTACATCTCCACACTTCCCCCTCCAGCTGTAAAAAAACTTCCCACCTTCTTAAATATGTTATCACAGAGGCGCTGATTGGCTTGGCCTTGGCCAGGGGCGGGCCCATCTTGGGGCTGGCTAGCATTGGCTCTACCAGACACTGTGGAAGCTTCTAGAAGCTCCTCACAGGAGCCACCCCTATAGCCCATGCCCCCACCGGCTACCAAAACCTTGCCACACAAACCCAACACATTCCACCCCTCGCCTCTGTGAATCACATATTTAAGAATCATTAAAATATACATTCAACACAAGAATCATTAAAATATACATTCAACACAAAAACTTCACAAACAGTAATCACATCTATAAAGAAAAAAAAAGAATTTTCCCACACCAAAGTGAAAATATCCCCATCACAACACCAATAGAGTCCACCCCTCGTCCCTTTACCACTATTTCAGTCTCAAACTATGTTCAGTTCATGTTTTGCCTGTTACCTCTTCCAATTAGTATCCTTATCTCGATTTTCTCAGGCCCCATGTTGGGCACCAAAAAGGAATGTCGTGGTTTAGGCCCAGCCGGCAGCTGAGCGCCACGCGGCCGCTCACTCACTCCTTCCCCAGCATGATGGGGAGGAGAAGTTAACAAAAGGCTCAGGTCGAGATAAGGACAGGGAGAGCTAATTATCATCACGAGCAAAACAAACTGAACTTAGAAAGAGGGATTCATCTAATTTATTACTAAACAGAATAGAGCAATGAAAAAAAAACAACAAGTAACATCAAGCCTTAAAACACCTCCCCCCACCCCTCCCCGGGCTCAACTTCACTCCTGGCTTCAAACCTCCTCCCCCCTCTCAGTGGCGAGGGGGGGGGGAAATGGGGGGAGGGGGATGGGGGTTGCGGTCAGTGCAGCACACGTTGTTTCTGCCGCTTCGTTGTCCTCGGGGGGAGGACTCCTCTCATCCTTCCCCTGCTCCAAAATGGAGTCTCTCCCACGGGCTACAGTCCTTCCCGAACTGCTCCAGCATGGTCTCTTCCATGGGGTGCAGACCTTTAGGAGAAAACTGCTCCAGCATGGGTCTCCCACGGGGTCACAAGTCCTGCCACCAAAACCTGCCCTGGCGTGGGCTCCCCTCTCCACGGGTCTACCAGTCCGGCCAGGGACTTGCTTCAGCCCGGGCTTCCCACAGGCCACAGCCTCCCTCGGGCACCTCCACCTGCTCCAGCATAGGGTCCTCCATGGGCTGCAGGTGGAATCTCTACACCCCCTCATCCTTCCTCCACGGGCTGCAGGGGAACAGCCTGCTTCACCATGGTTTTCACCACGGGCTGCAGGGGGATCTCTGCTCCGGTGTCTGGAGCACCTCCTCCTCCCCCTTCCTCCTGCACTGACCTTGATGTTACATCTCCACACTTCCCCCTCCAGCTGTAAAAAAAAAAAACTTCCCACCTTCTTAAATATGTTATCACAGAGGCGCTGATTGGCTTGGCCTTGGCCAGGGGCGGGCCCATCTTGGGGCTGGCTGGCATTGGCTCTACCAGACACTGTGGAAGCTTCTAGAAGCTCCTCACAGGAGCCACCCCTATAGCCCATGCCCCCACCCGCTACCAAAACCTTGCCACACAAACCCAACACAACAAGTAAAAACCCAAACCAAAATAAAACAAATAACACCAAAACCAGACCTTTCTTAGAGTATTTAGTTCAGAATGGAGAGTAAAATCAGATTATATTGAAGTTCATCACTGCAGTCTTTAGAAACCGGAATAACAAAAGCAACAATATGGTAATGAATTTTCGACTTTATAAAATTGAATACCTGATCTTCTAAAGTTAGAGGTGGCATAAAGGGGTTGTTATAAATGTTTAGGTGTAAATTATCAGGTGATATGACTCCACACTTGAGAACAGTATTGACGCCAAGTATCCAAGTATTTTATTCTTGGTTACGTCTGGAAGCGGGCAGAATCCTCAGGGAAAGAGCACAAAGAAATGGTGGTGACTTAACCCCAGCATTCATACATGTCCAGTATGCATGCATCTGATGATCTCTGTTTTATTCTGACAAGAACTTGTAACCGTAGGATAGGGGCCGTGAAACAGAAACTATAGAATCAGGTTGAGATAATTAGTTTGTAACCAAGTTAATACGTAATGAAGCTAACTGACCATGGCAAGGTACAATGCTGCTATGTTCCATGTACAGTCCCTACCAAACTGAACAATAGGTTTGGAGATATTAATCTTATGAAGTCGTTATGGACAGGTGCATCCACAGCAAGGGTACTGCGCATGCCCACAAGAAGAGGGTCACCCAGCGGACACAGGTGCGAGACCACTGACGACCACCAGAGACCCCTTGAGGACCACCGACTCAAATCACTGAGCATGCGTGACGGGGAGGAGAATATGGAAATGGATTCTAAGAAATGATTATCATAGGACTGCCTTTTCTGAGAAAAATGATGAATATGTATATTTTGATTCTATAGAACCTGTGTGTTGGTGATCACCTGGCATGCATGTTGGGTGGAGCTATCCCCCGTGCATCCAGCGCTGCAATAAAGAATGCCTGCCTTTTAACACTACATTGGTGTTACGAGGTTTATTCCTGGATTTCGGTGACAGTTTTTGGCGACCCAGATGGGACCCTGCTTTTGAACCTCGACGGATCCGTGGGATCGCAGGACCTCCAGCTGGCACCGGGGAATTCTCGGGGAGAACCTCCAATCCCCGGACCGAAGAGCTCTGAGCAAGACCCCTGGGAGAGGTAAAGGCATTCTTATTTGATCTGAATATTTGCATGAGTTGAAGGCCTTATTCAAGGATCCCCGTGGCTCTCACCACCGCGATGGGACAGGCCCACACTGGGACAGGCCCGCACTGGGAGAGGCCCGCACTGGGAGAGGCCCGCACCGGGACAGGGCCGCACCAAGAGCACGGGAGGCCTGCTCGTAAGGCGTGGTGAAAGCTGCTCAGAGTTGGGCTAGGGAGACGTCTCAGGTAAAAGTCTCTGCTAGGCAAAAGCCTGTGGAGCAGGGCCCACCGGGGAGGGGAAGCCTCCAAGACTGGGATTTCCGGTGGCAGGAGAAATCCCTGGGATTTCCAGTGGCAGGGGAAATCCCTGAGGGAGCTCTAACACGGGTTGGGGTCCCTCTGACTAAGTGCTTGTGATAGTGCACAATCACAACCACTAAGTCCCTGGGAGATGGGCACTTTTCCGAGTAAGAAACCAATCCCATGAAAAACACCACTGGGATGTATTTTCGAACACTGGAAAGATCTGGGAAGAATTGATCCTTTGACTCGGAAACAATTGGCTGAATATTGTAATCACTGGTGGCCACTGTCTACTTTAGAGAGTGGGGAAAAGTGGGCGGAGAATGGGACATTGCAATATAACACAATTTCGCAATTGATGCTGTTTTGTAAGAGGGAAGGTAAATGGAATGAAATGGCATATGTAGATTTGTTTTTCACACTGCGAAATCATCCGAAATGGCAAAGGCAATGTGAATTGGTTTCACCTAGTTCTGTGGTAATGGCATTAAAGGGGCAGGAACCTGACAAAAATTTGGAAAAGGTTGCTCAGCTTGTGACATTGGTAAACAGTGTTTTAAATGTGGATTTGAAGACGATGATGTTGAATTATTGGTTGCACCTTGTAGAAGGCTAGGAAATGATCAAGGGGATCAAAATCTGGGGGCCAATAATGCTTCCACCCCTCCTGTGGAAGGAGAGACGGAAGGATTCAGCCCGATTGCTGGGAGGACAAGGGGAAGAGGGGAAGGAGATGGATTAACTCCCCTCCAGGCCCCTCTTTGACAGGCAGTTGGTAATGAGGGTCCAGTAATGGTAAAAGTTCCCTTCTCAATAACTGATTGAAGAGCATGGAAAGAAACTGCAGGCACTTATCGAGATGATCCTGAAAGGGTTGCCAAAGTAGTTGAAACAATAATCAGAACCCAAAACCCCAATTGGGAGGATTTGCAAGTAATATTGGATACTTTGTTGGAAGATACTGAAAAGAAAATGGTATTAAAAACGGCCAGAAAACAAGTGGAAGGAGCTCATGCTAATGGGATTATACAAGGGACAGTGGACCAGAATTTTCCATCCACAAATCCTGAGTGGGACCCTAATCAACCGGGGCCCAGAGGGATGCTGACTAGATATCAGAAGTGGATTTTGTTTGGTGATAGACATGCAATGCCAAAAGCAATTAATTGGTCTAAACTTTATGAAGTGAGACAAGAATTAAATGAGTCCCCTTCAGCCTTTATGGAAAGACTGAAGGTGACTGCGAGAAAATATACTAATTTGGACCCAGAGAAGAAAAAAAAAACACAAACAAAACCACAAGCAAACAAACAAAAAACCACCATGGAAGAAGCTATACAATTGGCCTCTGTATTTATGGGACAATCAGCTCTAGAAAAAAACCTCCAGAAATGGGAAGGACCTGAGTCCAGAGACTTAGGTAAAATGCTTGAAGTAGCCTGGACTGTGTATAACAACAGAGAAAAAGAAAAAGAAGTCAGACAAATGCAAAGGGATGGAAAATTCTGGCAATCTTGACGAGAATAATAAACATGTAAAGAAAAACTCAGCTATAAATCAGCAGAGGGTGTTGGTGCAATGGGGCAAAAAGAGACCTGGCCTTTCTTGAAACTGTTAAAATTTAAGCTGGGAAAACAGTGGGTAACACATCAATTTTTGTACATGCCTGAATGTCCATTGCTTTTATTGGGATGAGATTTATTAAGCAAATTAGATGCACAAATAATTTTTAAAGATGGAGAAATCAGATTACTAATGCCAGAATCAAAAGCCATAGAGGTGAGAGTGTTTATGTTACAGGATTCCTCCAAGGAGGGACAGATTCCAGAAGTGGTGGACAATGCAGTAACTCCTTTGGTATGGGCAAGTGAAGTTCCAGGACGATCCAAACTGGCAGAACCGGTAAAGGTGACTTTAAAACCTGGGGCTGCCAAGCCGGTAAGACAAAAACAGTATCCTATTAAGTGGGAGGCTCGAAAGGGATTAGAGGAAATAATCATAACATTTTTAGAATATGGGCTGTTAGCAGAATGTGAATCAGAATACAATACCCCTATATTGCCAGTAAGGAAATCAGGAGGCAAGGAATACCAATTGGTTCAGGATCTGAGGGCCGTAAATCAAATAGTTCAAGACATACGCCCAGTAGTGGCCAATCCATACACTTTACTGACATCTTTGAAAGAGGAACATAAATGGTTTACTGTGCTGGATTTAAAGGATGCCTTCTTTTGCATACCTCTGGATACAAAAAGTCAAAGCATGTTTGCTTTTGAATGGGAAAGTCCTGCTACAGGATGAAAGACGCAACTAACATGGACTGTACTTCCCCAAGGATTTAAGAATAGCCCCATGATATTTGGAAATCAATTGGCAAAGGAGTTAGAAATGTGGAAGAAACAGAATCAAGGAGAAGGTATATTATTACAGTATGTGGATGACATCCTGATAGCAGCAGAAAGCAAAAAGAAACATGTTTTAAAATGACCATCAGTTTATTGAATTTCCTGGGCCAAGGAGGATACAGAGTTTCCAGAAACAAGGCCCAGATAGGGAAAGAAGCAGTGATTTATTTGGGATTTGAGATATCTCAAGGACAGAGACAATTGGGAAATGAAAGAAAAGAAGCCATTTGTCAGATCCCCGAACCTAACAGTCCAAAGGAACTGAGAGCCTTTCTGGGAATGATTGGGTGGTGTTGACTCTGGATTCTAAATTATGGATTGTATGTGAAACCCCTATGTGAAGCCCTGAAGGAATCCAAAGACCAGTACTTGGCTTGGACACCTGAATGCCACAAATCATTTAAAGAACTCAAAAAGGCATTAATGATGGCCCCTGCATTGGGTTTACCTGATCTAACCAAACCTTTTGAGCTATTTGTGCAGGAAAGGCAACGTCTGGCCCTTGGTGTGCTGGCGCAACGGCTGGGATCTTGGAAGTGACCGGTGGGGTACTTCTCCAAACAACCTGACAATGGGAGTAAGGGATGGCCGGGATGTTTGCGTGCCATGGCAGCAACGGTGCTGCTGATTCAGGAAGCCTGAAAACTGACTATGGGCCAAAAGATAGTGGTATATGTACCACACATGGTAATAACTGTCTTAGAACAAAAGGGGGGTCACTGGCTATCCCCTAGCAGAATGTTGAAATACCAGGTTGTCCTATTGGAACAAGATGATGTGGAATTAAAAACCACAGCAATTGTAAATCCGGCAATGTTCCTGTCAACAGAAAATCCTACCGAGAAATTGGAACATGATTGTCTGCTAGCCATTGAACAAGTTTATTCCAGCAGATTGGACCTGAAGGACGAACCTTTGAAGGATCCTGATCTGGAGCTGTTTACGGATGGAAGCAGTTTTGTGCAAGAAGGGAGGCGAATGGCCGGGTATGCTGTTGTCACCACCGACAAGATATTGGAGTCAGGGACACTACCTGCAAATACATCAGCGCAGAAAGCAGAATTGGTGGCGTTAAAGCAGGCTTTACGGATGGCAGAAGGGAAAAGGGTAAACATATGGACGGATTCCAAATATGCATTTGGTGTGATCCATGCTAAAGTGTTAATAGGCAGGCATTCTTTATTGCAGCGCTGGGTGCACGGGGGATAACTCCACCTAACATGCACACCCAAAAGACAAAACTAGCAAGTATTTATACTATGTTAATATACGTATTCAGTATATTTCCGAGTAGTGCTTATCACATTCATGGATTTTCCAGGAACTCGTTAGCATGTTGGTTGGCACCTCTGGGTGGTCATCGTCAGTCTCCAGATTCAATCCTGGTATCACCTATACCTTATCCCTCAAGGCTGGTTTTGTGATCAACTTGTAACTTTCTTATTTTTGCACATCTGTTCTTCCAGGGCCGAGCTGTTTAGAATGAGATTGTCCCAGGGCTTCTTATCTTACAATTAATTATTTTCTAAGTTACAATGGTTTCCCTTTTGTTTGGTTACATCTATTGAACAATGGCTCTAGTTACTTGAATTGATCTTACAGGTATCACTGCCTTGTCCTAGTTTTACCTATAGCGTATTTGGATGTCAATCCATATATATACGGTACCAGTAGCAGACAGCATTTAATTTCCTGTGGCTATTTTCAGGCACACTGTGTTCAGTTTTCAATACTGTTAGAAATTTCCAAAACTACCTACTTGATGGTATCTTGTCCCACTCAGTGGGTTGCAAAGGAGGTGAATCTTTGTATTTTTGCCCCAAAGGGGCAAGTCTCACCCAGCAGAGCCACAAATTGAATGAGTCACAGTAATGACTCAGAAGAACAATATAACAGAGTTTTATTAACAATCTACAGGCTAGGCATCAACAACTGGCAACTGTGTGGATAACAGGTAAAACACTTGCCACAAACACCAACAAGTACAACTGACAACTAGGCAAATTGATCTGACAAAGGCAACAACCAGTTTTATAACGCATAAATTTCTGAAGAGGGAAGAAGAAGAAGAGAAAAAGAATGAGAAGAAGAAAAGAGGATAGAACAGGTATCACCACCCTTGGATTGTTTCCGGAAAGCGGCAAAATAATTCACTCTCTCAGACTTGTTTTGAAGTTTTAGAAAGCAGGCATTCTTTATTGCAGCGCTGGGTGCACGGGGGATAACTCCACCTAACGTGCACACCCAAAAGACAAAACTAGCAAGTATTTCTACTATGTTAATAGACATATTCAGTATATTTCCGAGTAGTGCTTATCACATTCATGGATTTTCTGGGAACTCGTTAGCATATGCTAATGTCTTTCGCCCATGTTTGTCGGCACCTCCGGGTGGTCATCGGGGGTCTTCAGACTCAGTCCTGGTATCACATATATCTTATCCCTCAAGGCTGGTTTTGTGATCAACTTGTAACTTTCTTATCTTTGCGCATCTGTTCTTCCAAGGCCGAGCTGTTTAGAATGAGATTGTTCCAGAGCTTCTTATCTTACAACTCATTATTTTCTAAGTTACAATGGTTCCACTTTTGTTTGGTTACATCTATTGAGCAATGGCTCTAATTGCTTGAATTGATCTTAATATTTCAATATGCACAGGTATCAATCCCTTCTTTTCTTTTTGAGGATTTGTAGCTTACATGCTACAATTTCTCACTGTACAAACTTATTGTATCTTGAACAGAGGTTAATACAGCAGTGACAGCATCGAATCATTATGCAGGCAAGAATACAAACCACTATAATAAAAATCACTAATAAAAATAGCTTTTTCAACCACGACCAGTTAGGTAGCCAAGAAGTAAGAGTATTCCAAATCTCTTCAAACCCAAAAGAGGTATTATCTTTAGTAACTTCATGTAAAATTGTTGTTTGGTCATGTATGATTTTTAAATCTTCAGATATCCTTCCACTCTCATCAACAGAGCAAGTGGAAGTGCTTGTATCCAGATCATTGAGGGTTTTTTTGGCAAATTTTACTCAATTGTAGTTTTAAGGTTTGATTCATGCGCTCTACCCGTCCACTAGATTGTGGACGATAGGGAGCATGCAGTTCCCATGTTATTTGTAATATTCTACTTACTTGTCGGACAATGTTTGCAACAAAATGTGGTCCCCTATCCAAAGAAATCCCAAAAGGAACACCAAATCGTGGTATTATTTCTTTAAGCAAGATCTTAACAACTTCCCTGGCTTTGTTGGTGTGACACGGGAAAGCTTCAGGCCATCCTGTAAAAGTATCCACCAATACTAATAGATATCTCAACCTTCCTTTTCTTGGTAATTCAGTGAAATCTATCTGCCAGTGTTCTCCTGGAATATTTCCTGTTTTTGTTGATCCAAACTGAATTTTATTCTGTGTCTTTGGATTACTCCTAAGGCATGTTTCACACCTTTCAACTACGGACTTTATAATTTCTACCATATTACCACTCACCACTGATTTTTGTAGATGTTTCAATAAATTTTCAGTTCCCCAATGAATGCTATTATGTTCTTTCTTTACTATTTCATGCATCAAAATTGGGGTTAGAATTACCTGCCCCGTAGGAGTAACAGCCCATCCATTTTCCTGTATTTCAGTTTTCAGTGTTTCAATTAAATTCTTATCCCGACTATCATAGTTAGGGAATTCTCCTAATTCTATCTTCTTTTCAGGTATTATTGCCAATATCCCTTTACCCTTTTCTGCAACCTTACGAGCGGTCACATCAGCCAGTTGATTGCCTCTTTCTTGTGGGGTTCGTCCGGTTTGGTGAGCTTTACAAAGCATGATAGCCACTTCTCTTGGTTTCTGTACACTTTCAAGTAATTTTAAAATCTGCTCCGCATGCTTAATTCGGGTTCCTTGAGATGACAACAGTCCCCTTTCTTTCCAAATTGCTCTGTGTGCATGTAATACTCCAAATGCATACTTGGAATCGGTCCATATATTCCTTCACTTAGTTCCAAGGCTCTTGTTAGTGCAATCAATGCTGCTTTCTGGGCTGATGTTTTTGGTTGCAGAGCTTTTGCTTCTACAACAGCATCCACTGTGGTCACAGCATACCCTGACATCCAGATCCCTTTTTTTTTCACAAAGCTGCTCCCATCTGTAGATTAGCTCCCAGTCTGGGTTTTCCAGAGGAGTGTCTTTCAGGTCAGGTTGTCACCAAAATCCGGGAATAAACCTCGTAACACCAATGTAGTGTTAAAAGGCAGGCATTCTTTATTGCAGCGCTGGATGCACGGGGGATAGCTCCACCCAATGTGCATGCCAGGTGATCACCAACACACAAGTTATATAGAATCAAAACATATATATTCATCGTTTTTCTCAGAAAAGGCAGTCCTATGATAATCATTTCTTGGAATCCATTTCCATATTCTCCTCCCCATCACGCATGCTCAGTGATTTGAGTCGGTGGTCCTCAGGGGTCTCTGGTGGTCGTCAGTGGTCGTGCACCTGTGTCTGCTGGGTGACCCTCTTCTTGTGGGCATGCGCAGTACCCTTGCTGTGGATGCACCTGTCCATAGCAACTTACTTCATAAGATTAATATCTCCAATCCTATTGTCCGGTTGGGTAGGCACTGTACATGGAACATAGCAGCATTGTACCTTGCCATGGTCAGTTAGCTTCATTACCTATTACCTTGGTTACAAACTAATTATCTCAACCTGATTCTATAGTTTCTGTCTCACGGCCCCTATCCCATGGTTACATTTCCCCCCTTTGGAAGTTTTGAAATAATCACTTTTCAATACTTCCACTCATATTTTCCTATCCTGGACACATTACAGATGTTCTTAAACTTGTAACCATAGCATCTACACCTCAGTGTGTCTGCTCATGTTTCTCTTTTGCAAGTTCTAACATAACTTGTGGAGTTACTATTACCTGATTTTCTCGTGTTACCCACCATCCTTCTGTATTCTGAGATGCCTTTAAATGCTCTGCCAATTGTTCATCTAGTTTACTGTATCTTGCTTTTAAATTTGGAATTTTCATCTGTTTTACTGGTACTAGTGCAAGGATACCTTGTCCTGCAGCCTCCTTTGCAGCTTTATCTGCCAACCGATTACCGTCTGACCAAATTGATGAGCCTTGCAATGCATTACAGCCACTTCCTTCAGTTTCTGCACATCTTGCAGGAGTTGAAGAACTTCCTCCTTATGCCTTATCAGTGATCCTTGGGCTGATAACAGTCCTCTTTCTTTCCAGATGGCTCCATGAGCACGGATCACACCAAATGCATATTTGGAATCCGTCCACATGTTTACCCTTTTCCCTTCTGCCATCCGTAAAGTCTGCTTTAGCACCACCAATTCTGCTTTCTGCGCTGATGTATTTGCAGGTAGTGTCCCTGACTCCAATATCTCGTCGGTGGTGACAACAGCATACCCGGCTGTTTGCCTCCCTTCTTGCACAAAACTGCTTCCATCCGTAAACAGCTCCAGATCAGGATCCTTCAAAGGTTCGTCCTTCAGGTCCGGTCTGCTGGAATAAACTTGTTCAATGGTCAGCAGACAATCATGTTCCAATTTCTCGGTAGGATTTTCTGTTGACAGGAACATTGCCGGATTAACAATTGCTGTGGTTTTTAATTCCACATCATCTTGTTCCAATAGGACAACCTGGTATTTCAACATTCTGCTAGGGGATAGCCAGTGACCCCCCTTTTGTTCTAAGACAGTTATTACCATGTGTGGTACATATACCACTATCTTTTGGCCCATAGTCAGTTTTCGAGCTTCCTGAATCAGCAGCACCGTTGCTGCCATGGCACGCAAACATCCCGGCCATCCCTTACTCCCATTGTCAGGTTGTTTGGAGAAGTACCCCACCGGTCACTTCCAAGATCCCAGCCGTTGCGCCAGCACACCAAGGGCCAGACGTTGCCTTTCCTGCACAAATAGCTCAAAAGGTTTGGTTAGATCAGGTAAACCCAATGCAGGGGCCATCATTAATGCCTTTTTGAGTTCTTTAAATGATTTGTGGCATTCAGGTGTCCAAGCCAAGTACTGGTCTTTGGATTCCTTCAGGGCTTCACATAGGGGTTTCACATACAATCCATAATTTAGAATCCAGAGTCAACACCACCCAATCATTCCCAGAAAGGCTCTCAGTTCCTTTGGACTGTTAGGTTCGGGGATCTGACAAATGGCTTCTTTTCTTTCATTTCCCAATTGTCTCTGTCCTTGAGATATCTCAAATCCCAAATAAATCACTGCTTCTTTCCCTATCTGGGCCTTGTTTCTGGAAACTCTGTATCCTCCTTGGCCCAGGAAATTCAATAAACTGATGGTCATTTCAAAACATGTTTCTTTTTGCTTTCTGCTGCTATCAGGATGTCATCCACATACTGTAATAATATACCTTCTCCTTGATTCTGTTTCTTCCACTTTTCTAACTCTTTTGCCAATTGATTTCCAAATATCATGGGGCTATTTTTAAATCCTTGGGGAAGTACAGTTAGTTGCATTTTTCATCCTGTAGCAGGACTTTCCCATTCAAAAGCAAACATGCTTTGACTTTTTGTATCCAGAGGTATGCAAAAGAAGGCATCCTTTAAATCCAGTACAGTAAACCATTTATGTTCCTCCTTCAAAGATGTCAGTAAAGTGTATGGATTGGCCACTACTGGGCGTATGTCTTGAACTATTTGATTTACGGCCCTCAGATCCTGAACCAATTGGTATTCCTTGCCTCCTGATTTCCTTACTGGCAATATAGGGGTATTGTATTCTGATTCACATTCTGCTAAGAGCCCATATTCTAAAAATGTTATGATTATTTCCTCTAATCCCTTTCGAGCCTCCCACTTAATAGGATACTGTTTTTGTCTTACCGGCTTGGCTCCAGGTTTTAAAGTCACCTTTACCGGTTCTGCCAGTTTGGATCGTCCTGGAACTTCACTTGCCCATACCAAAGGAGTTACTGCATTGTCCACCACTTCTGGAATCTGTCCCTCCTTGGAGGAATCCTGTAACATAAACACTCTCACCTCTATGGCTTTTGATTCTGGCATTAGTAATCTGATTTCTCCATCTTTAAAAATTATTTGTGCATCTAATTTGCTTAATAAATCTCATCCCAATAAAAGCAACGGACATTCGGGCATGTACAAAAATTGATGTGTTACCCACTGTTTTCCCAGCTTAAATTTTAATGGTTTCAGGAAAGGCCTGTTCTCCTTCTGCCCCGTCACACCAACAACCTCTGCTGATTTATGGCTGAGTTTTGCTTTACATGTATTCAGTACCAAATATGTAGTCCCTGTATCTACTAAAAACTCCATTTCTTCATTCCCTAGCCTTAATGTAACCAGGGGCTCAGCTAGAGTTGATTCCCCCGGTCCCCTTCATGATTCATTATCCAAAGTCATCAATTTAACAGCCTGGAGTGTTGGATCTAATCCCCCAGCCTTGGGGTAATCCTTTTTCCAATGCCCACGCTCTTTACAAACCATACATTGATCTCCTGCCAATCTGGAGACCACCCTTCTCCTTCCAAGCCCCCAATCGACAACATTCATTCCTCGTCCCCTTCCCGTGCCTCCTTTATTATTCTCAGTCAAAATGGCCAGGATTCTCCCATCCCTTCGCATTTGTCTGACCTCTTTTCCCTTTTCTCTGTTGTTATACATGGTCCAGGCTATTTCAAGCATTTTACTTCAGTCCCAGGACTCAGCCCCTTCCAGTTTCTGGAGCTTTTTCCTGATGTCTGGGGCCGATTGTCCCATAAATATACAGGCCAACTGTATAGCTTCCTCCGGTTTTTCTGGGCCCAAATTAGTGTATTTTCTAGCAGTCACCTTTAGTCTTTCCATAAAGGCTGAAGGGGACTCATTTAATTCTTGTCTCACTTCATAAAGTTTAGACCAATTAATTGCTTTTGACATTGCATGTCTAACACCAAACAAAATCCACTTCTGATATCTAGTCAGCATCCCTCTGGGTCCTCATTGATTAGGGTCCCACTCAGGATTTGCGGATGGAAAATTCTGGTCCACTGTCCCTTGTATAATCCCATTAGCATGGGCTCCCTCTACTTGTTTTCTGGCCGTATTTAATACCATTTTCTTTTCAGTGTCTTCCAACAAAGTATTCAATACTACTTGCAAATCCTCCCAATTGGGGTTTTGGGTTCTGATTATTGTTTCCACTACTTTGGCAACCCTTTCGGGATCATCCCGATAAGTGCCCGCAGTTTCTTTCCATGCTCTTCAATCAGTTATTGAGAAGGGAACTTTTACCATTACCGGACCCTCATTGCCAACCGCCTGTCGAAGAGGGGCCTGGAGGGGAGTTAATCCGTCTCCTCCCCCTCTTCCCCTTGTCCTCCCAGCAATCGGGCTGAATCCTTCTGCCTCCCCTTCCACAGGAGGGGCAGAAGCATTATTATCCTCCAGATTTTGATCCCCTTGATCACTTCCTAGCCGTCTGCGAGGTGCAACCAATAATTCAACATCATCATCTTCAAATTCACATTTAAAACACCATTTACTGATATCACAAGCTGAGCAACCTTTTTTCCAAATTTTTGTCAGGTTCCTGCCCCTTGAATGCCATTACCGCAGCACTAGGTGAAACCAATTCAGATTGCCTTTCCCATTCCGGATGATTTTGCAGTGTGAAAAACAAATCCACATATGCCATTTCATTCCATTTACCTTCCCTCTTACAAAACAGCATCAATTGCGAAATTGTGTTATACTGCAATGTCCCATTCTCCGCCCACTTTTCCCCACTCTCTAAAGTAGACAGTGGCCAGCAGTGATTGCAATATTCAGCCAATTGTTTCCGAGTCAAAGGATCAATTCTTCCCAGATCTTTCCCGTGTTCCAAAATACATCCCAGTGGTGTTTTTCATGGGATTGGTTTCTTACTCGGAAAAGTGCCCATCTCCCAGGGACTTAGTGGTTGTGATTGTGCACTATCACAAGCACTTAGTCAGAGGGACCCCAAGCCATGTTAGAGCTCCCTCAGGGATTTCTCTCGGTGCAGGCCTGTCCTAACACGGTGGTAAGAGAAATCCCAACCTTGGAGGCTTCCCCTCCCCTGTGGGCCCTGCTCTACAGGCTTTCGCCTAGCAGAGACTTTTACCTGAGATGTCTCCCTAGCCCAACTCTGCGCAGCTTTCACTGCGCCTTACGAGCAGGCCTCTTGTGCTCTTGGTGCGGGCCTCTCCCACTGCGGGCCTGTCCCGTCACGGTGGTGAGAGCCACGGGGATCCTTGAATAAGGCCTTCAACTCGTGCAAATATTCAGATCAAATAAGAATGCCTTTACCTCTCCCAGGGGTCTTGCTCAGAGCTCTTCGGTCCGGGGATTGGAGGTTCTCCCGGAGAATTCCCCGGTGCTGGCTGGAGGTCCTGCGATCCCATGGATCCATCGAGGTTCAAAAGCAGTGTCCCATCTGGGTCACCAAAAACTGTCACCGAAACCCGGGAATAAACCTCGTAACACCAATGTAGTGTTAAAAGGCAGGCATTCTTTATTGCAGCTATCCCCCGTGCATCCAGCACTGCAGTAAAGAATGCCTGCCTTTTAACACTACATTGGTGTTACGAGGTTTATTCCCGGGTTTCGGTGACAAGGTCGACTGGAATACACTTCCTCAATGGTCTGTAAACAATCATGTGTGGGTTCCTCTTCTTCCAGTTGTCGGGATGACAGGAAAACTGCCAGGTTTATGACTGCAGTGGATTTCAAAACAGCATCATCTTGCTCAAGAAGCGCCACTTCAACATCTGGCTCGGAGACAGCCAGTGCCCACCTTTCCGGTCCAGGACAGTGAGTACCATGTGTGGTACAAAACCAGCCAATCTTCTGTCCCAGTGTTAGTTTCCGGGCTTCTTGAATTAGCGGCACAGTAGCAGCTACAGCTCTCAGACATCCTGGCCATCCTTTGCCGGTATTGTCCAATTGCTTGGAGAAATAGGCCACAGCGTGTCTGTTGGCTCCCAACATCTGAGAGAGCACCCCCAGAGCTACAGCTTGAACAAACAATTCAAAGGTTTTGGTTAGATCCGGGAGTCCTAAAGCTGGTGCTTTCATCAGAGTTCTTTTTAGTTGTTTGAAAGCGTTTCTGGTACTGTCGTCCCATTCCAAATGTTCAGGTGGTGAATTTTTCAGTAGTTCATAGAAAGGTTTCACAATGAGTCCATAACTGGCGATCCACAGCCTGCACCACCCCACTGTTCCAAGGAAGGTTCGCAGTTCGTGTGCATTCTGGGGCTCTGGGAGTTGACAGAGAGCTTCTTTTCTCTCTGTGCTCAACCTTCTTTGTCCTTTTAAAAGTTCAAATCCCAAGTATTTAACAGATTCTTGTGTGATTTGAGCTTTTTCTTTCGAAACTCAGTAACCGTTTTAATCCCAGAAAATTCAAAAGATCAATGGTTAATTGTAAGCGTTCTTCCCGGGTTACAGTTGTGATGAAAACATCATCAACATACTGCAACACAGTCCCTGTTTTATGTTTTCTTTTCCAGGTTTCCAATTCTTTGGCTAATTGATTTCCAAATATTGTGGGACTATTTTTAAATCCCTGTGGCAACACTGTCCAAGTGTACTGTGTTTTGCAACCCATTTCTGGGTCTTCCCACTCAAAGGCAAATATATTTTGACTTTCTCGCTCAAGAGGTATGCAGAAAAATGCATCTTTCAAATCTATAACTGTGAACCACTCTAGGTTTTAGCCTGATTCTAGCCTCTAGTTTCAATGGATATTGTTTTTGCCTTACCGACTTCATTCCTGCTTTGAGTTCAGTCTTTACTGGTTCGGCGTTCTTAGCTTTACCAGGGACCTCTCCAGCCCATACAAGGGGTGTCACTGCATTTTCCACTTCTGTTGGAATGCCAGTTTCTAAAATTTTATCTTCCTGCAATAGACGCACAGATGCTTGTACAAGTTTAGATTCAGGAATTAACACCTCGACCTCCCCATCTTTAAAGGTGATTTGCGCTTCCACTTTACTCAATAGGTCCTGTCTCAAGAGTGGTATAGGACATTCAGGCATATATAAAAATTGGTGAGTTACTCATTGTTTTTCGAGTTTAAAATTTAAAGGATGGAAAAAGGCACGCTGTTCCACTTTCCCTGTGGCACTCACAACATTTACTGTATCATCGCTCAATTTTCTTTGACAAGTAATAAGTTACTCTGGTATCTACAAGAAAATCTATTTTCCATTTCCCCAGCTCTACTGTGGGGTTCTGCTGGGGAGGTTTCCCCCGGTCCCCTTCAGGACTTAGTTAAGGGGAACTGACGTGGAAAGGGAGCTGCTTCTTGACTGTATCGTGCCTCCTCCAGAACCTCTCGACTGATAGGAATAGGACCCGTAAAGCGGTCCTTAATCTTTCCAATGTCCCAATTCTTTACAATATGCACACTGATTATCTCCTAAGGTACTCCTGGTTTTTTGTGCTGGAGGGGCCCTGCCTCTCCCCCATAGTATTGCCGTCCTCCCCTGAAGTTACCATTTGCTGACGCTCGCTGCAGTGCAGCTCTCAGGTTACCCTCTCTTTCCCTGTCTCTCCCTGCCTGTCTCCGCTCTTTCGTTTTCTGGTTGCTCTTCTCTAATTTTCTTCTCTTTCTCCCTGTTATCAAAAACCATCCATGCAACCTCCAACATCTTTCATTAATTCCAAATCATCCTCCTCATCACGCCCGCACTTCAAACACCGTTGCCCTGTACTACAAGCAGAGCAACACCTTCACAGCCTCCCACTACCTTTTCCTGCAACAACTTTTTCATTCCCGATTCTCTTTAACCACTTCTCAGTTATTATACATTTTCCCAGCCCTTTCCAACAACTTGCTCAAATTCCTCCAATCTTCAAATATCCAGAGATGCCTGTTCCACAACAGATAAATGCTAACTGCAAGGCATCTCCCTCCTTTTCAGGATCTTCCCTATAAATACCCGCCAGCTTTTCCCACAAGCATAAATCAGTCACTGAGAAGGGTACTTTAACGGTCACTGGTCCCTCTGCCCCTACTGCCTGTCGCAGCAGAGCTTGCACAACTCGACCTCCCAATCCTCCCTGTGATAGCACTGAATTTCTCATTTCCAGCAAAAGATTCCCCTTCATCAGAAACATCCTCCTCGTCCGGTCCTCCGTATTTGACGCACCATTTACTGATACTACACGCCGAACAACAACGCTTAGAGAGTTTCTGATTATCTTTTTCCAAGGTCAGAACCAAAGGATCTCTCGGTATTCATTTACATTCCCTGCTCCATTCAGGATGATCTCGTAAAGCAGAGAACAAATCAACATAGGGAACTTCATCCCATTTTCCTTCCCGTCTTAAGAATAACAACAACTGCAACAGAGTATCATAAAAGTCCCATTAACCGGCCACTTTTCTCCATCATTCAGTCTGTACAATGCCCACCACTGATTACAATATTTGATTAGATCATCTTTCTTTGCGACTCCTCCTGGGGGTCCTGCTATTTGCTTCCAATTTAATAAAATGCACCCAAGAGGGGATTTCTTTAAGATCAATTCCCTTTTAGAAGTTCCAATTTCCATTTTAAAAACAGGGCACAAAACAATTTAACCCCAGCTTTTTACAACAGTAATATGCACTTACAAACACTATAACCACAAAGACAAAACCACACAATTACGATCACGGCCCGTATTCAACATTCAACAGACAAAGAACTTCGGTTTCAGGAAGGAGACTTATCCTTCAGTTTCAATCAAAGGGTACTTTCCCTTTGCCCCAGGGATACAGCCCAACCCTGCGCAGCTTTCCCTACGACTGATGGGCAGGCAACAGAAAATAATACTGAAAGAATGCCTTGACCTTATTGATGGTCCTTGCTCAGAACTCTTTGGTCCGTGGATCGGAGGTTCTCCCCGAGAATCCCTCGGTGCCGGCCGGAGGTCCTGCGATCCCTCAGATCCGCCGATGTTCAAGAGCAGTGTCCCATCTGGGTCGCCAAAATCTGTTACCGGAAAGCGGCAAAATAATTCACTCTCTCAGACTTATTTTGAAGTTTTAGAAAGCAGGCATTCTTTATTGCAGCGCTGGGTGCACGGGGGATAACTCCACCTAACGTGCACACCCAAAAGACAAAACTAGCAAGTATTTCTACTATGTTAATAGACATATTCAGTATATTTCCGAGTAGTGCTTATCACATTCATGGATTTTCTGGGAACTCGTTAGCATATTCTAATGTCTTTCGCCCATGTTTGTCGGCACCTCCGGGTGGTCATCGGGGGTCTTCAGACTCAGTCCTGGTATCACATATACCTTATCCCTCAAGGCTGGTTTTGTGATCACCTTGTAACTTTCTTATCTTTGCGCATCTGTTCTTCCAAGGCCGAGCTGTTTAGAATGAGATTGTTCCAGAGCTGCTTACCTTACAACTCATTATTTTCTAAGTTACAATGGTTTCCCTTTTGTTTGGTTACATCTATTGAGCAATGGCTCTAATTGCTTGAATTGATCTTAATATTTCAATATTCACAGGTATCATTAGGTCCTGTGGATTTAATGAGGATATAAATGATTTGCAGCTGTCTCAGGAGACAGGAGAAATGTTTACCATGAGTTCTGGATGTCCTCTGAGAATTTCCATTTCAGTTGTAACAACAGATTTTGTGACACAGGCATAGCTCCAAAAGGAAACAGAATGAGATCATATACAGAGTAGTTTGCTTTTAAAAAAAAAAAAAAAGCCTTGCAGGAAAAAGCAGCAGGTAGCGAAACAAATTGAATTAATTTGTGGTACAGTTCCTCAGAAAGCTCAAAATATGTAGGTATAAACAATATGAACAGCATCTCTGCTAGCTGCCTCTGCTTCTCAGAACAAACTAGGCATGTCACATTAGGCATCAATTTATTCTTCATAAACCACTAACAGTTATCAGACGGAGGTGCCTAAAAATCTGCCGTGATTAAAAAAATAGGTGTCCTGGAAATGAAAGTGTCCAAACATACACAGGACTTAAAAGTAAAGCATCTGACAACAGATAATATAGAAGACATGAGTGTCACTGCATGTAGATTTATTCCCCAATAATATGTATAGACTGAATGAGCTTTATTTACACAGTTACCCTCTCTGAGTACTCCACAGGTCCTGCCAGGAGCTTGCTCCAGCGTGGGCTTCCCACGGGGTCACAGCCTCCTTCAGGTGCCTCCACCTGCTCCGGCATGGGGTCCTCCACAGGCTGCAGGTGGAATCGCTACACCCCCTCATCCTCCCTCCATGGGCTGCAGGGGGACAGCCTGCTTCACCATGGTCTTCACCACAGGCTGCAGGAGGATCTCTGCTCCGGTGCCTGGAGCACCTCCTCCCCCTCCTTCTTCACTGACCTTAGTGTCTGCAAAGTGTCTCACATCTTCTCTGGCTGCAAAAGCTGCTGCTAGGGGTTTTTTTTCCTTCTTAAATATGTTATCACAGAGGCGCTACCACTGTCACTGATTGGCTCGGCCTTGGCCAGCGGCGGGTCCATCTTGGAGCTGGCTGGCATCGGCTCTATCAGACACAGGGGCAGCTTCTGGCAGAAGCCACCCCTGTAGACCCTCCCCGCTACCAAAACCTTGCCACACAAACCCAAAATGACATGGTAATAAATGTTTAATACTCCTTGTTTGTATCATTTTGTGAAACTATCTCCTTAATCCCCTGATTCTTGAAAATATAAGGAAGGCAAACATTAAACTAAAGCAATGCTGCTTTAAAAATGGGTGTATTTATACACAGAATTTTTAAAATGTCACATTTCTTGTTCATAACCTCTGCTATTGAAGGTAACTGAGATGTTCAAGACATAAAGCAGTATCTTATGTTTGGTTTGACATATTGTGACTGATAATTATCATTCAGGTGGGGTACTTTTTTTAAAAAAAATTGCCACATAGAAACTATAGTGGAATTTTAATGCAGACATTAAAATACCATGAAAAATATAAAATAATGAAGTTGTCTTAAAAATCAAGTAATATTTAAAAAATTCTTTTAGGTCTTATTTCTTTTCCCTTCTATTCAATTGGAATTCACCTATTTCACTTTTGAAGGTCTTTTCTTCATAGCCCATCAGTGTTAGGTAGATTCCTTTACTTTTCAAATGAGCTGAGAGATTCAAGCTCCTGAAGAAAGACATCAAAGATAACATAACTTCCCATGTTGTTCTGACAACTGATGGTATTATTGTAACCACTGAATACCCAAACCTACTTTCATGGTTATTCAAAGTCTATGAACTTTAGATGGCACATTGGAAACTCATGGTTGAATGCTTCTGGCTTTCTACATAAAGTGGAATTTCACTTCCAGAACACCACCTGTTCCAAATGATGCAAAGCAATTTTCCTGAAAACTAATATAACTTCCTTAAAATTTCTGAAAGCAGGTGACATGGTTTAGCCCCAGCCGGTAGCTAAGTGCCACGCGCCGCTCGCTCACCCCTCCCCTGGCGGGATGGGGAGGAGAACGGAAAAACAACGGCAAAGCCTCGAGGGTTGGGATAAGGGCAGTTTACTGGGACAGCAAGGGAGAGGGAAACAATCAACAACAGTACTGATAACAGATAGTAACAATGGGTGATAACAGAGAACGATTTTACCGATCCGACGACCGACCGGATGCTCGACCCGTCCCGGAGCCACGCCGACACGCCGAGCCCGCCCCTGCCCGCCTAGCCCCCTTTTATGGTGAGCATGACATCACATGGTATGGAATAGCCCCCAGCCAGCTTGGCTCACCTGTCCTGGCTCCTTGGGAAATTAACTCTATCCTTGCCAGAACCAGGACATTATCCACCCCTTATTCCATACCATCTACGTCATGCCCAGATTATTTTACAGAACTCATTGCCTTACTCTATGGGCTATCGCTCTAAAATGTCTGTCGAGTTCATTTAGTCCATGGCTTTGGGTTCCATCCACCATTACAGTCTCTCAGAGCAGGAGCAATGGTGCATGCTGCTGGATTGTTGCATGCTGCATCCAGAGTTTTCACGGCTGGTGTATCTGGTATGGTCCATGCTCACAGTCTGGATGACAAAGATGTGATTTTTCGATAAAGTTTCTGGGTACCAGTTGAAGGCAGTTCTAGTTCCATCATCGTGGCACTTTGTTCAGTTTCAAAGTCCATCCTTCATTAGTTTTGGGTGATTCTTATGGTCATACCATTGATACAGCATATAGCTATTAACATCATGCAATTTAATTTATTGGCTATTTTCACCCAAAATCAAATCCCCTCGGGGTACACACCAGACTTCCCCATCTTTTCTCATCACCCACCAAGTGTACCCTGGTCCCTGAGCAAAAGCAATCCCACAGATGGGCTTGCCTTTGCCTAAAGCAGGGGTGACCCAAACTGTTTTACCCAACATATTTTTCATGTGCACTACAGGAACTTTATCCCCTTCTACTGGGCGTGGGAATTTTGACTGGGCAGGGCCAGCTTGATTGGCAGATCCCCTAGTGTTAACTAACCAGGTGACCTTTGCTAAATGCGTATCCCAGTGTTTGAGGGTCCCACCACCCATTGCTCTCAGGGTAGTTTTTAGCAGCCCATTACACCTTTCAACTTTCCCAGAGGCTGGCGCATGATAGGGGATGTGATACACCCACTCAATACCATGCTCTTTGGCCCAGGTGTCTATGAGGTTGTTCTGAAAATGAGTCCTGTTGTCTGACTCAATTCTCTCTGGGGTGCCATGTCACCACAGGACTTGCTTTTCAAGACCCAGGAGAGTGTTCCGGGCAGTGGCATGGGGCATAGGATATGTTTCCAGCCACCCAGTGGTTGCTTCCACCATTGTAAGAACATAACGCTTGCCTTGGCGGGTTTGTGGGAGCGTGATGTAGTCAATTTGCCATGCTTCCCCATATTTATATTTCAGCCATCATCCTCCATACCAGAAAGGCTTTACCCACTTGGCTTGCTTGATTGCAGCGCACGTTTCACATTGATGGATGACCTGTGAGATGGCATCCATGCTCAAGTCCACCCCTCGATCACGGGCCCATCTATATGTCGCATCTCTTCCTTGATGACCTGAAGTGTCATGGGCCCACCGAGCTAGAAATAATTCACCCTTACGCTGCCAGTCCAAATCCACCTGAGCCACTTCAATCTTGGCAGCCTGATCCACCTGCTGGTTGTTCTGATGTTCCTCAGTGGCCCGACTCTTGGGTACATGGGCATCTACATGACGTACCTTTACAACCAGCTTCTCTAGCTGGGCAGCAATATCTTGCCACAGTGGGGCAGCCCAGATGGGTTTCCCTCTGCGCTGCCAGTTGCTCCGCTTCCACTGCTGTAACCACCCCCACAGGGCATTGGCCACCATCCATGAGTCAGTGTAGAGGTACAGCGTTGGCCACTTTTCTCTTTCAGCAATATCTACAGCCAGCTGGATGGCTTCCACCTCTGCAAACTGGCTCGATTCACCTTCTCCTTCAGCAGCTTCTGCAACTCGCCGTGTAGGACTCCATACAGCGGCCTTCCACCTTCGATGCTTTCCCACAATGCGACAGGACCCATCAGTGAAGAGGGCATATGGTTTCACATCTTCTGGCAGTTTATTATTCGGTGGGGCTTCTTCAGCACGTGTCACCTCCTCCTCTGGCGACATTCCGAAATCTTTCCCTTCTGGCCAGTCTGTGATCACTTCCAGAATCCCTGGACGATTGGGGCTTCCTATTCTAGCCCGTTGTGTGATCAGTGCAACCCACTTACTCCACGTAGCATCGGTTGCATGATGTGTAGAAGGAGCCCTCTCTTTGAACATCCAGCCCAGCACTGGCAGTCGGGGTGCCAGGAGGAGCTGTGCTTCAGTGCCAATCACCTCTGAAGCAGCTCGAACCCCTTCGTAGGCTGCCAATATCTCTTTTTCCGTTGGAGTGTAGTGGGCCTCGGATCCTCTGTATCCCCGACTCCAAAACCCCAGGGGTCGACCTCGAGTCTCCCCTGGTGCTTTCTGCCAGAGACTCCAGGTAGGGCCATTCTCCCCGGCTGCAGTGTACAGCACATTTTTCCCATCTGGTCCTGCCCGGACTGGCCCAAGAGCTACGGCATGAACTATTTCTTGTTTAATTTGTTCAAAAGCTTGTCGTTGCTCAGGGCCCCATTTGAAATCATTCTTCTTCCGGGTTACATGGTAGAGAGGGCTTACTATCAAACTGTAATTTGGAATGTGCATTCGCCAAAAACCCACAACACCTAAGAAGGCCTGTGTCTCCTTTTTGTTGGTTGGTGGGGACATGGCTGCTATTTTGTTGATAATATCCATAGGGATTTGACGCCGCCCACCACGCCACCTTATTCCTGAAAATTGGATTTCCTGCGCAGGCCCCTTCACCTTAGCTGGTTTTGTGGCAAAGCCAGCCTGCAGCAGGATTTGGATTATTCTCTTCCCTTTCTCAGAAACTTCCTCTGCTGAGTTGCCCCATACAATGATGTCATCAATGTATTGCAGGTGCTCTGGGGCTTCACCCTTTTCCAGTGCAGCCTGGATCAGTCCATGGCAGATGGTGGGGCTGTGTTTCCACCCCTGGGGCAGTCGATTCCTGGTGTACTGGACGCCCCTCCAAGTGAAGGCAAACTGTGGCCTGCACTCTGCTGCCAAAGGGATCGAGAAAAATGCATTAGCTATATCAATTGTGGCATACCATTTGGCTGCCTTTGACTCCAGTTCATATTGAAGTTCCAGCATATCCGGCACGGCAGCGCTCATGGGCGGTGTGACTTCATTCAGGCCACGATAGTCTACCGTCAGCCTCCACTCTCCATTGGACTTCCGCACTGGCCATATGGGACTGTTAAAGGGTGAGGGGGTTCTGCTGATCACTCCCTGACCCTCCAGTTGATGAATTAGTTTGTGGATGGGAACCAGGGAGTCTCTGTTGGTGCGGTATTGCCACCGGTGCACAGTTGTAGTAGCAATCAGCACCTGTTGCTCTTCAACCTTCAGCAACCCTACAACAGAAGGGTCCTCCGAGACACCAGGCAAACTAGACAATGGTTCAATTTCCTCCGCTTCTAAGGCAGCTATTCCAAAAGCCCACCTGTAACCTTTTGGGTCTTTGAAATACCCTCTCCGGAGGTAGTCTATGCCCAGGATGCATGGAGCCTCCGGCCCAGTCACAATGGGGTGCTTTTGCCACTCATTCCCAGTTAGACTTACTTCAGCCTCCAACAGAGTCAACTGTTGGGATCCCCCCGTCACACCAGAAATAGATATCGGTTCCACCCCTTCATAGTTCGATGGCATTAGGGTACACTGTGCACCCGTGTCCACTAGGGCCTTGTACTCTTGTGGGTTTGATGTGCCAGGCCATCGGATCCACACAGCCCAATAAACCCTGTTGTCCCTTTCCTCCACCTGGCTGGAGGCAGGGGCCCTCTAATCCTGCTCATCATAGTCAATACTCACCTCTTGCAAAAAGGACTTAGAAGTCCCTTCAAGAGGATCAGAAGTGCGATCTGGCCTTTCACTTGGTCTGGGGGGCTGCCCGGTGGAAACTGGAGCAGCATTCTTTCTGGAAGGGTCCCTTCTTACAGCTGTCTTGCCTTGTAGCTCATGTACGCGTGCCCACAGGGTTGAGGTGGGCTTCCCATCCCATTTCCTCATGTCTTCTCCATGGTCACGCAAGAAAAACCACAGGATACCTCGTGGTGTGTATGCTGTATATCCCCTCTCTGGAGCAGAAAAACGCTTACTCCTAACAGCTGAAATGCGGGTCTGTACAGGTGGGGAGTAAGACATATCCTCTTTGAGTTGCCAGACGTCCTGAGACAGTTTCTCCACAGCCGAGACGAGGGAGGAAGAAAGGCTCTCTTCATATTGCCGGAGTCGGCCAGCCATTTCATCCACCGTGGGTGCCTCTTCACTTTTCCAGTCGATTACTGCCAGTGAGTTGGCGTATGATGATGGTGCACTTCGCACAAATTTTTGCCACATGGGTCGGGTACACTGGACTTCATCGGGGTCTGTGGGCAACTGTGCATTGTCCGGATCATAATAAACCATCTCCCAGACAGCTAATTCCCTCAGATATTGAATACCTCTCTCCAGGGGGGTCCACTTGCCTGGCCGACATACGACATCTTCACTGAAAGGATACCTCTCCCTCACACTTGACAGGAGTCGCCTCCAGAGGCTGAGGGCCTGTGCCTTCTTCCCAATTGCTTTGTCAATGCCCCCTTCCCTAGACAGGGATCCCAGCTGCTTGGCCTCCCTGCCCTCCAGTTCCAGGCTACTGGCCCCGTTATCCCAGCAGCGGAGCAGCCAGGTAATAATATGCTCCCCTGGAAGGCGGCTGAAATCTTTCCGCATATCTCGCAGCTCACTCAGGGACAGGGATCGAGTAATCACTTCTGGTTCTGGCTCTTCTTCTTGTTCTCGTGATGGCCCTGGTTCATCATCATCTTTCACTAATCGAACCGATTTCCTTGTGTATTTCTTTTTGTGTATAGGGGCAACTGATACTGGTGTGGGTTGATCTTTTGGCTCGACTACAGTGCCTGTCGCAGGGGTTTGGGTAGCTGCAGTGCCTGTCGCGGGGGTTTGGGTAGCTGCAGTGCCTGAGGGTCCGCTCTCTCCCTCTGGATGGTGCTGTCTACTATCAAGCAGTGTTTGATAGATTGTGGCCAGGGCCCAGCACAGCAAGTTGTGTCTCCTTAGAATCCCCACAGCATTTTCCTTTCAAATATTCTACCATTTTATCAGGGTCTTGCAGTTGTTCAGGAGTGAAGCTCCAAACCATTGGGGGTGAAAAGGTCTCTAGATACCCACCCATACTCTCCCACATGCCATGCCAGCCATGACCACTCAGCCTTGGGGAAGATCCCTGGGTGGTACTCTTGAAAAAATTTTTGCTACCCCTGAACAGGAGTGGGAAAGCATGCAGGAGACCTAGCAATAGGAATATACTGGCCTGAACATTCCAAGGATATTCAAAATTCTCAAAAATTGTTGTAACCAACCAAAAGGGAAAAGGGGAGGTGAAAGAGTGGGAGAAGGTATCTCCCCCTGTCTTCCCCATAGATTGGGTCCAATTATTAATCAATTCTGAAAGATATTGACTGAGGTATGGGCCTGAGCAAAATGCTACATACACATACCAGCTCAGACCCATGACTGTCAATGATATCTTATCATAAGCCATTATCACACAATACAACAACATGAGAACAGGAACCCCTCTCCCAGAGGTGATAAACAGCACCACAGGGATTACACAGAGTAAACACGGGTTTACAAAACAGAGCCATGTGACCAAATAGAACATCATTATGACCAGTGACTGTTTCAGTAACATTATAAATGCTTATAACAACTTTGTTTTAACACACTTGGGTCAGACTTGTCGTTATCACAACCCCTCGGGCCCCACGTTGGGCGCCAAAAAGGACTGACGTGGTTTAGCCCCAGCCGGTAGCTAAGTGCCACGCGCCGCTGGCTCACCCCTCCCCCGGCAGGCTGGGGAGGAGAACGGAAAAACAACGGCAAAGCCTCGAGGGTTGGGATAAGATCAGTTTACTGGGACAGCAAGGGAGAGGGAGAACAATCAACAGTGCTGATAACAGATAGTAACAATGGTGATAACAGAGAACGATTTTACCAATCCCACGACCGACCGACCGACCGACCGACCGACCGACCGACCGACCGACCGACCGACCGACCGGACGCTCCACCTGTCCTGGAGCCACGCCGACAGGCCGAACCCACCCCTGCCCGACTAGCCCCCTTTTATGGTGAGCATGATGTCACATGGTATGGAATAGCCCCCGGCCAGCTTGGCTCACCTGTCCTGGCTCCTTGGGAAATTAACTCTATCCTTGCCAGAACCAGGACAGCAGGTAATAATTCAAGATTCCTTAAAGACAACAGACTCCACTGAATATTTATCAGCAGCTGTGGCCAAATCAGTATCTTAAAACTAATCAAAACATAGAAAAAGATTTTATGTAACTGCATGCAGGTTTGCTTATTGATTTCTTTTGTTTTTTGTATGAGGATCTGTGTTGGGTTTGCATGGCAAAGTTTTGGTAGCGGGGGGGCTACAGGGGTGGCTTCTGTGAGAAGCTCCTAGAAGCTTCCCCTGTGTCTGACAGAGCCAATGCCAGCCAGCTCCAAGACGGACCCGCCGCTGGCCAAGGCCAAGCCAATCAGCGCCTCTGGGATAACATATTTAAGAAAGAGAAAAAACAGTTAGAGAGAGCTTTTTCAGCCGGAGAGAGGAGTGAGAAGATGTAAGAAACTCTGCAGACACCAAGGTCAGTGCAGAAGGAGGGGGAGGTGGTGCTCCAGGTGCCGGAGCAGAGATCCCCCTGCAGTCCATGGTGAAGACCATGGTGAGGCAGGCTGTCCCCCTGCAGCCCATGGAGGACCCCACGCCAGAGCAGGTGGAGGCACCTGAAGGAGGCTGTGACCCCCTGGGAAGCCCATGCTGGAGCAAGCTCCTGGCAGGACCTGTGGATCCATGGAGAGAGGATCCCACGCCAGGGCAGGTTTGCTGGCAGGACTTGTGACCCCGTGGGGGACCCACGCTGGAGCAGTTTGCTCCTGAAGGTCTGCACCCTGTGGGAGAGACTCACACTGGAGCAGTTCGTGGAGGACTGTCTCCCGTGAGAGGGACTCCATGCTGGAGCAGGGGAATGATGAGAGGAGTCCTCCCCCTGAGGACAACGAAGTGGCAAGAAACAACATGTGATGAACTGACTGTAACCCACATTCCCCGTCCCACCCTGTGCCATTGAGGGGGGGTGAAGGTTGAAGCCGGGAGTGAAGTTGAGCCTGGGAAGATGGGAGGGGTGGGGGGAGGTGTTTTAAGAGTTGATTTTATTTCTCATTCCTCTACTCTGTTTTGCTTAGTAATAAATTAGATGAATTCCCTCTCTCAGTTCGGTCTGTCTTGCTCGTGACGATAATTAGTGAGTGATCTCTCCCTGTCCTTATCTCAACCCATAAGCTTTTCGTTATACCTTTTCTCCCCTGTCTGGTGAATGAGGGGAGTGATAGAGTGGCTCTGGTGGGCACCTGGCCCCCAGCCAGGGTCAACCCACCACAGGAGCACAGAAAATGTCATTTAAAAGAGGAACAGATTTGAATGGAAAGGGTCAAAACTCTGCTCTGGAGTAATGTGTTCATATTATTTATAATGGACCAATATCCCACAATTCATACTAAGAGAAATTATGATGTAGAGAGGCACCAAACTTCATATGAGTCACTCTGTCATGATGCGAGTCTTTCATGTGACAAAAGGGAGAGCCCAGTCTGGGAATTGCACCTAAGAGGTTAAAAACATTGATGTCCGCTTATCTCTTATACAAACACTGTGGATGGAGATCCACAAGGTTGGTATGAGAAGCAGCCAAAGGAGGGAGTCTTAGGGCAGCAAGATGCCCCTGTTTTGGCTAGAGAATGCCGAATAAACAGGTAGATGGTGTTGCGTGAAAGGGTACAAGTCTGATGTGTGGCTGAGGGAGGCCCTCCCGTTGAGTCACAAGGTTCAGAAAGGACCCCCTTGCTTTCTAAACTCCTTCTCAGAGAGGAGCCTAGGTGCGGCTAGGTCCAGCCTTAGTCCCAGACTTGGTCAATGGTTCATGTCTAAAGGATTATGTGTATAGCCACTTATCAGAGTCAACGTTTGCCTGTCAGAGCCCCACTAAGGACTTTCACTGAAACAGTTTCGCAAAGTTGAAAAGAAAAAATAGGTAATTTATTGAGGCGACAGATATAAAAGTTCGGAATTGCCGTTGATAAATGCACTAAAACTGCAACAATTTTGAGCTCAAGTTAATAGTTCAGCGCTTTTGTTAATGATAGTTTTCCCGGGGTAACATCCGACATAATCGGAGGTGCAAGTCTTACCAAAGAGGCATCCCTGCTTGGGGAGGAGAGAGGTCCAGGCCCGTCGGCCCGTCCGGATAGTTGGAGTTCTCGTCCTCAAAAAAGAGGATTCTAAATGCCAGATTTATACTTTTGGCGAGGTGGGACTAAGTCAGGTATTGTGTGTCGATTGGCCCTTAAGAAGGCTTGTGCAGTTGATCGGGGCTGGGGGGGGAAGTGGTGGAGAACAAAGGTGTTCAGTGTAGAGGAGCAGTGGTCTGTTTAGTTTTACCAAAGTAACATCAGGCTGTGAAGGCTCCCCCTCACCCCAGGCATCACTTAGTTGATTAAGGAGGAGACCCGTCAGGCGCTGCATCTTGTTAAGATGAACAAATTGCTCATCTCCTGCCCCTGTTCAGGTCCAGTGCTTATCAGTGCAAGATAAGCAAGTTGCTCAATCCCTGCTCTCGCCCAAGCTGGACTCCCCCAGGGCCCCTTCTGCTGGCTCATAATGGCCCTGTATTCGGCACCAACAAGCCTGGACAAGTCCGGCATCCCACAGATGGTTTCTACACAGAATCTTGAAGGCCATGGTGCCTGGAGTGAGACCTTTTGCTTAATTGTCCGTTGTCCTGGTTCTGGCTAGGATAGAGTTAATTTTCACAAGGAGCCAGGACAGGTGAGCCAAGCTGGCCAGGGGGCTATTCCATACCATGTGACATCATGCTCACCATAAAAGGGGGCTAGTCGGGGAGGGGCGGGCTTGGCGTGGGTTCGGCGTGGCTCCGGGACGGGCTGAGCGTCCGGTCGGTCTTCGGATTGGTAAATTGCTTTCTGTTATCACCCGTTGTGAATATCTGTTATCTGTACTGTTGTTGATTGTTTCCTTCTCCCTTGCTGTCCCAGTAAACTGTCCTTATCCCAGCCCACCAGGCTTTTCCTTTGTTTTTCCATTCTCCTCCTCATCCCACCGGGGGAGGGGTGGTGCTCAGATGCCGTGGTGCTCGGCTGCGGCTAAACCACATCATCCGTGAAATGAATATTCAAGTTGACACCCATAGATATGCTAATGAGCTAAAAGGAGTATGTGCTAAACATATATGACTATAGTACTTGACTCTCCACCCAAATCATGTTAAACGTCACCCCAGGGAGGGAACAGCTAAGACTGGGGTATAAAGGATATTGAGGAAGTTACCCCTGTGGGGGGAGAGAAGAAATTGAAGACCCCGAAGAGGCAGTCGACAGGCTGTGCTCCTTCTCCTCCACCCAAGACAGGGATGCCTTCTTGGTAAGCAATTGTGATTTCACCTTTTTGGTGAGAATAGCTGGGATAATATTTTGCTAGCATTATAATTATAATCATAGTCATATATTAGTGCTATTGCAGTAAGTGCATTTATTAATGGCAATTCTGAACTCTTTATATCTGTTGCTTTAATAAACTTTCTATTAGTTTCAACTTTGTGAAACTGTCTCAGTGAAAGTCCTTTGGGGGCTCTGACAGGCAAATGTTGACTCTGATATGTGGTTATATATATAATCCTTTATACATAAACCATTGACCAAGTCTGGGACTAAGGCTGGACCTAGCCGCACCTAGGCTCCTCTCTGAGAAGGAGTTTAGAAAGCAAGGGGGTCCTTTCTGAACCTTGTGACTCAATGGGAGGGCCTCCCTCAGCCACACATCAGACTCGCACCTTTTACGTGACACCCAGACACCTGGCTTAGCTTAAACAGCCAGTTTTTAGACATACATGTTAGGTAAGATGATTTCCATCTGTTGTATGATATCTAAAGAGTCAATCTAGCCATGTATAGCCAGGTGTATTACTTAGTGAGCGGTCATTTCTTTCAAGCATTACAGACCTACAGGGTTAGATGCAGCTGTCCTGCGTTTAGTCTCTTTAGGCTGTGTCTATAAGGGTGGACTCGATTTGCTTGCTGGAGCAAGCAAGCAAAGGTCAGTAATTTATCTTAGGCTTCAAAATAGGGTGACTGCATGCAAACTACCTCTGGGGAATAGATCCTCACTGGTCTTGCTGCCAAAGCACATCTCAGCTCAACTTTATTATAGAAATAAATTATAGTATTCCCTTTAATATTATATGACATAAAATGATGGAATTAGTATTCTAGTGGACAGCCCAGATGCTTTCTGAGCTGATGTAAACCAAATGATGACAATTTCTTGATACACAGGGTGATTCAAAGCCCAGCTAAGTTAACAGAGAAACTCCTTTGATTTCTTTTGGTCTGAAACAGGCCCTTGAATCATGTTGCACATCAATAACACTCGGTGGCTCATCTCAATATCAGATTCAAAGAGAATGAGAAATGCTGCCCTGCCTCACAGAGGGGTTGCAGAGGTGGATTCGTGCATGTCGACTAGACATTTGGATACTACAGAGATGAGCATCATGGAAAAGTCCATAAGTAGTTGACAAGTTATGGAGGGTTTGGATGGTGTGAGGTAAACAAGCCCCAGGCCTGCACGTTGCATGAGGGAGAATAAAATGTGATATTGAAGGTATGATGTGTGTCCTACCCCGCCAATGTGCAAAATGAATCAATGCTTGTGGGGAAAAAATAACTCAAGACTAGAATATTAAGGACTATCTGATAATGCAATCACAGAAAAAGAAAAATTAGTACTAGATGGGAGACTTTGCAGGATTTCATCACTTCCTGATGTTTATTTTTCCAATTCATGGGACAAGTCTTAAGTCTGGGATTTTATTGTTAATTGAAAGGTGATGGTTCCTCAGGAGCTGAGATTTTGTCAGTTTGTTCCTTGTTTCAGTGCACTACCCCTTCTCTATTTTATCTTGAAACAAAAGAGGCTTTGGAAGCTGTGCTAGTGTGTAGAGTTTCACTGGCTTCATGGTGTACTTCTACCCTAGACTTTTTGTGTCCTTGCACATGTACCTAAATCTTTCCATACTTCCATTAGCTGTACTATTAGTGTTTTGACAATTCTGTCTTTCATGTAAGCTCTATGGTATTTAATTGGGTCATTTGTGTGGATCATAGAAATGAAAAAATCTATTTTTTTGTCCTTTTTTTTCCCCACACTCTACTTCTGCTTTCAAATTTCTTTATATTTCTCCTTTCTGTATTTGTATTTTTTTTTTGTTTTTGCTTTTATGTTTCTTCCCTTTCTTTTTTTTCCCACTTTCCCTTTTCCCACTTTTTCTGTGTTAGATGCAAATCAAATTTTTCCCTTGAATCCTTGTCTATTCCTAAAGTAAAAATTCTTAATTTTTAGCAAGCAGGTGACTTTTTGTTCCTATTTTCTTAACTCATCTTCCAGATTTCTAATTGCTATTGCTTCCAGCACCTTGACAGCTGTTTGACAACGGTGTCTACTTTTAGTTACACCTTAAGCACTATGACAAACCACAAAGAAAACTTGATTTCTCTAGAGAAAATGCACTCTTGCATCTCATGTTAAATCTGCAGGTCTAACATGACATGGAGAAACCAAAAATGAAGCTTTCTCATTATTATTTAAGCATGGCAATCATCTTCACTGTTTTATCTATGAAGTCACACACTGAGCATTTTCTTTTCCTTTAGAAACATGACATCAGTTCCAATATCATAGTATGATTTTTTCCCTTTGAGAAATGCATATAAATTTAAATGTCTATACTAAAGTTCCAAGTTTGCTGTCAATAATATAAAGACGAAACACTCCATTGGCCCCAAACATTGCCTTCTAACTCTTGTGTGAGAAGCTACTTCAAGAATAAGATGGGCTTACTGAGATCAGATGGAGCTTTTTAGTTTTAATTTCTCAGCCACAATATTTAACAGGCTAAATATTCATTGAAGACATTTTGAGGTCCCCATTTCAGCCTGGCTTAGCAGGCTGGCATAAGACCTGTAAGGCATTTGTAAGGTCAGGACTCCAAAAGTTTGAATCCTGAGTAGGAACACATGTAAAATAATCTTGTCCCACCTCTCTTTTGCTGTGAACCTAAAAGCTTGTATTTGCTTGACGTAGCTTACAAAAAAAAAAAAATATTAAAAATTACCCATCCTGAAATAGAAGACATCAAGATTGTCTGCCTTATCTCCATTAACTAGGCTGTGAGATTTTTGAAACAAAAAAAATAATCTTTTATTATTATTTTCTCCTGTCTTTGGCAAAATTTGGAGGAGTTCAGGTTTCAAGCCAGCTATTGCACCTTTGTACTCTCTCCCACATTGCTCACCTCCACATCTCTGACTTTAATTGCTTCCAAATAGGCTGATAAATTTACAGCTGCTATTACAGGTCATGTAATATAGGTTAAACCTGTGTTTACAGCCTAATAATTTTCCTGTGTCTTTCAATGAGCTATGAAGTATTTTGTAATGCAGATTGTCTCCCTTTTTTATTTGCCAGTAAAAGCAGTGAAGGGAAGCTACAAAAACACTGTTTTCTTGTCACTGAGGACAGGCTTGCTGCTGTGCTGCATTGTCTGAAGAGCCAGAACCACTCTGTGGTTGCAACCTCAAAGGAATTGCAGATGCCAGAAGTGGCAGGGGAAATATACAACCAGCCTAAATGGGTCAGGAAAAGGAAACTGAGTTATATTTCAGTTGGGGCTCATGGAGAGAGCTTTAAACTAGGCTCGAAGGGGGAGGGGGATAACATCAGGCTTGCCTGCAACATGTTGTGGGATGATGTGCCCAGGTTGGAGGGACGGGGTGCTGGCAAGGGCCCTTGGCCTACTGCTCAGAGATGTGCTGGATGCACTACAGCATGCTCGAAGCCTAGAGGAGACAAGCCGCGGGCTCCAGATGCAACAGGAACCAATGGGGTAACACTGGGAAGATACATCAAAAGAATCCCAGCCACCCCAGCCAATAAGTCAGCCTCAACGGGGGCACAACTGAAATGCCTCTACGCGAACGCACGGAGCATGGGGAACAAACAAGAGGAGTTGGAGACGTGTGTGCGCCTGCAAGGCTATGACCTTATTGGCATTACAGAGACGTGGTGGGATGGAAGGGTACAGGCTCTTTAGGAAGGACAGGCAGGGCAGGTGAGGAGGGGGTGTTGTCCTCTATGTCAATGACCAGCTGGAGTGCATGGAGCTCCACCTGGGGATGGATGAGAAACCAACTGAGAGCTTATGGGTCAGGATTAAAGGGAGGGCTGGGGCAGGGGACATCATAGTGAGGGTCTGCTACTACAGGCCACCTGACCAGGGGGACCAAGCAGATGAAGCCCTCTATAGGCAGATAGGAGCAGCCTTACGCTCACAAGCCCTGGTCCTCATGGGGGACTTCAACCACCCCGACATCTGCTGGAGGGACAACACAGCTGAGCGCAAGCAATCCAGGAAGTTCCTGGAATGTGTTGATGACAACGTTCTCCTCCAAGTGACAGAGGAACCCATGAGGAGAGGGGCCATGCTGGACCTTGTTCTCACCAATAAGGAGGGCCTGGTAGGGGATGCCAAGCTCAAGGGCAGCCTTGGCTGCAGTGACCACGAAATGGTGGAATTCAGGATCCTCAGGGCAGCGAGGAGGGCGCGCAGCAAGCTCACTACCCTGGACTTCAGGAGAGCAGACTTTGGCCTCTTCAGGGACCTGCTTGGTAGAAATCCCTGGAGAAAAGAGGGGCCCAAGACAGCTGGCTAATATTCAAGGGTCACCTCCTCCAAGCTCAGGAGTGATGCATCCCAATGAAGAGGAAGTCAAGCAAAAACACCAAGAGGCCCCCATGGATGAACAAGGAGCTCCTGGGCAAAGTCAGACAAAAAAAGGAAGCCTTCAGAGGGTGGAAGCAAGGGCAGGTAGCCTGGGAGGAATATAGAGAAACTGTCCAAGCAGTCAGGGAGCAGGTGAGGAAAGCCAAAGCCCTGACAGAATTAAATCTGGCCAGGGACGTCAAGGACAACAAGAAAAGTTTCTATAGGTATGTCAGTGAGAAAAGGAGGACGAGGGAAAATGTGAGTCCCCTCCGGAATGAAACGGGCAACCTGGTTACCCAGGATATGGAGAAGGCTGAGGTGCTCAATGACTTCTTTTTGCCTCAGTCTTCACCGGCAAATGCTTGAGCCACACTGCCCAGGTCACAGAAGGCAGGGACTGGGAGAATGCAGAACCACCCACTGTAGGAGAAGATCAGGTTTGAGAATATCTAAGGAACCTGAAGGTGCACAAGTCCATGGGACTTGATGAGTTGCATCTGCAGGTCCTGATGGAACTGGCGGATGAAGTGGCCAGGCCACTCTCCATCATATTTGAGAAGTCCTGGCAGTCTGGCGAAGTTCCCACTGACTGGAAGAGGGGGAACATAACCCCCATTTTTAAGAAGGGTATAAAAAGGAAGACCCAGGGAACTACAAGCCAGTCAGTCTCACCTCCGTGCCTGGCAAGATCATGGAGCAAACCTTGGAGAATATGCTCAGGCACACGGAAAATAAGGAGGTGATTGGTGACAGCCAACACGGCTTCACTAAGGGCAAATCATGCCTGACAAATTTGGTGGCCTTCTATGATGGGGTTACAGCCTTATTGGTGGACAAGGGAAGAGCGACAGACGTCATCTACCTGGACTTATGCAAGGCATTTGACACTATGACATCCTTGTCTCTAAATTGGAGAGACATGGGTTTGATGGATGGACCACTCGGTGGATAAGGAATTGCCTGGATGGTCGCACTCAAAGAGCTGTGGTCAACGGCTCAACGTCCAAGTGGAGAACAGTGATGAGTTGGCGTTCCTCAGGGGTCGGTACTGGGACCGGCACTGTTCAACATCTTTGTCGGCGACATGGACAGTGGGATCGAGTGCACCCTCAGCAAGGTTGCCGACGACACCAAGCTGTGTGGTGTGGTCGACACGCTGGAGGGAAGGGATGCCATCCAGAGGGACCTTGACAGGCTGGAGAGGTGGGCCTGTGCGAACCGCATGAAGTTCAACAATGCCAAGTGCAAGGTCCTGCACGTGGGTCGGCGCAATCCCAACCACAACTATAGGCTGGGCAGAGAATGGATTGAGAGCAGCCCTGAGGAGAAGGACTTGGGGGTATTGATTGATGAGAAGCTCAACATGAGCCGGCAGTGTGCGCTTGCAGCCCAGAAAGCCAACCGTGTCCTGGGCTGCATCAAAAGAGGTGTGACCAGCAGGTCGAGGGAGGTGATCCTGCCCCTCTACTCTGCTCTCGTGAGACCCCACCTGGAGTACTGCATCCAGCTCTGGGGGCCCCAGTACAGGAGAGACATGGAGCTGTTGGAACAAGTCCAGTGGAGGGCCATGAAGCTGATCAGAGGGCTGGAGCACCTCTCCTATGAGGACAGGCTGAGAGAGTTGGGGTTGTTCGGCCTGGAGAAAAGGCGGCTCCAGGGAGATCTAATTGTGGCCTTCCAGTACCTGAAGGGGGCCTACAGGGAAGATGGGGAGGGACTGTTTATCAGGGAGTGTAGTGACAGGACAAGGGGTAATGGGTTTAAGCTGAAGGAGGGTTGATTTAGATTAGATGTTAGAAAGAAATTCTTTTCTGTGAGGGTGGTGAGGCACTGGAACAGGTTGCCCAGAGAGGTTGTGGAGGCCCCCTCCCTGGAAGAGTTCAAGGCCAGGTTGGATGAGGCTTTGGGCAATCTGGTCTAGTGAAGGGTGTCCCTGCCCATGGCAGGGTGTTGGAACTAGATGATCTTTAAGGTCCCTTCCAACCCAAACCATTCTATGATTCTATGATTTAGCCAATTTAGGCATTGTCATTACCTAAAACAGGGAAAAATACCTGTAAACTGTCTCTTCTGATCTTGGGGATAACCAGAATTAAAGTACCCTCGATACATCAGTCATGTTGTTACACTAGATGAGTTGAACTGGATGAGCCTTGAAATTTCCTGGTTGGTGATCCAGACAAAGGAGTAAATCATAGAAATCACGTGTGGCCATATTCACTCTTCTCTTTGCGCCACTATAAATGCAAGAGAAGAACAACATGAAAGGATAAATTTAAGAAATTTTAAAGCTGAATTGCAGAAACCTGAACACGGTTTGTACACATTGTAACATGCAGAGATAGGGCAGGTAAGCTGTTTTGTCTGGATGCAGGTCTTAGTTCAGATTTAATTTGTTGCCTTTGATTTCTTCTGAATTTGCTCTAACATGCAAGCGATCACTCAGGATAAGGTCTTTACTGTTTTTGTGTCAATAGGACTCAGGAATTCCAGCTGCGGGCCAGGACCCCCTTATGAAAACTGCTGTTCAAATGTAATGAGAAACAGATTTATGCCAGCTTATATTCAAATCAAGCAAGATAATTGATTGGTGAGTTATATCTGTGTGGTGGGTTAACCATGGTTTACCCCCAGCTGGCAGCTGAGCACCACCCAGCCACTCACTCACCCCTCCTTCCACTGGCGGGATGGGGAGGAGAATCGGAAGACAAAGGCAAAACTCATGGGTTGGGATAAGGACAGTTTACTGGGACAGCAAAAGAAGAGGAAAATAACAACAGTACTTAGAATATATAAAACGGGTGATACACAGTGTAGTTTCTCACTGACAACTGTACACCACCACCACCCAGACTGTCCCAGAGCTGTCCTCTATCCTAGCTGAAACCAGGACATTATCCACTCCTTATTCTACACCATGTAGGTCATGCCCAGATCCTACACTTCCAATTAATCACCACCACTTTCCCTGTCATTGAGATATATATACACACACATACACAGATATCATTCCCTTAGTCTATGTGCCATCCATCTAAAAATATCTGTTGAGTTCATTTAGTCCATGACTTTGGGCTCTATCTGTCATGACAGTCTCTCAGGGCAGGAGAGATGGGGTGCGGTATTGGATTGCTGCATGCTGCATCTGGAGCTCGCAGCTGGTGTATCTGGCATGTTCCATGCCCACAGTCTGCGGGTTAATGATGTCGAGTTCAAGGAAGTTGCTGGACGCCAATTGCTGGAGTCAGTTCTAGTTCCATCACCGCTGCACTTTGCTCAGTTTCATCAAAGTTCATCCTTCATTAATTTGGGTGATTCTTATGGTCATACCATTGATACAGCATATAGCAATTCACATCATGCAATTTAATTTATTGGCTATTTTCACCCAAAATCAAATCCCCTTGAGGTACACACCGGACTTCCACATCACCCACCAAGTACACCCTGGTCCCTGGGAAAAGCAATCCTGCAGATGGGCTTGCCTTTGCCTGAAGCAGGGATAACCCAGACTGTCTTCCCAAACATATTCTTCATGCGCACTACAGGGACTTTATCTCCTTCTACAGTATGTGGAAGTTTTGATTGGGCAGGGCCAGCTCGATTGGTAGATCCCCTAGTGTTAACTAACCAGGTGGCCTTTGCTAAATGTGTGTCCCAGTGTTTGAGGGTCCCACCACCCATTGCCCTCAGGGTAGTCTTTAGCAGTCCATTGTACCTTTCAATTTTCCCAGAGGCTGGTGCATGATAGGGAATGTGATACACCCACTCAATGTCATGTTCTTTGGCCCAGGTGTCTATGAGGTTGTTTTGGAAATGAGTCCCGTTGTCTGACTCAATTCTCTCTGGGGTGCCATGTTGCCACAGGACTTGCTTTTCAAGGCCCAGGATAGTGTTCGGGGCAGTGGCATGGGGCACAGGATATGTTTCCAGCCATCCGGTGGTCGCTTCCACCATTGTAAGCACATGGCACTTGCCTTGGCAGGTTTGTGGGAGTGAAGCTCCAAACCATTGGGGGTGAGAAGGTCTCTAGATACCTGCCCATATTCTCCCACATGCCATGCCAGTCCTGACTATTCAGCCTTGGGGAAGATCCCTGGGTGGTATTCTTAAAACAATTTTTGCTAGCCCTGAACAGGACTTGGAAAGCATGCAGGAGACCTAGCAATAGGAACATGCTGGCTTGAACATCCCAAGGGTATTCAAGATTCTCAGAAGCTGTTGTAACCCACCAAAAGGGAAAAGGAGAGGTGAAAGAGCGGGAGAAAGTATCCTCCCCGTCTTCCGCATAGATTGGGTGCAATTATTAATCAATTCTGAGAGATGTTGTCCAACATACATGACAGCAATGCCACATACAAATACCAGCTTAGGCTCATGACCATCAATGACATTTTATCATAAGTTGATATCACACAGTACAACAAAATGAGAATCCTGACCCCTCTCCCGGGGGTGATAAACAGCTCTACAGGGAATACATACAGCTAGTAAGGATTGGAAGTAAGGGAAAACAAAGGTAAAACTTGTGGGTTGGGATAAGGACAGTTTACTGGGACAGCAAAGGGAGAGGAATATAACGACAGTACTTAGAATATACAAAACAGGTGATACACAATGCAGTTTCTCACCCGACGACATGACAACATTACAGGACCACCACCCGGAAATGCCCAGAGCTGCACCACCTCTCCCCGACTAGCCCTCTTTTATGCTGAGCATGACGTCACATAGTATGGAATACCCCTTTGGCTAGTTTGGGTTACCTGTCCTGGCTGTGTCCTGTCCCAGCTTCTTGTGAAAATTAACTCTATCCTAGCCAAAACCAGGACAGCTTGGCTGGATGCCAGGTGCCCACAAAGCTGCTCTATCACTCCCCTCTTCAACAGGACAGGGAGGGGATAAAAATAAGATGGAAAAAACCCCAACTTGTAGGTCAAGATAAAGGCAGATTAATAAAGAAAAATGCTGCGTGTGGAAGCAAAGGAAAAAAACCCTCAAAACATTTATTCTCTACTGGCTATGTCCCCTCCCAAGATCTTTTCCACCCCCAGCCTACTGGTGAGGGAGGAATGTTGGAGAGACAGCCTTGATGTGTGCCGGCACTGCTCAGTAGTAGCCCGAACACTGGTATGTTATCAACACCTTGCTAGCTACCAATACACAGCACAGCACTATGAGGGCTGCTGTGAGGAGAATTAACTCCACCTCTGCCAGACCAAATACAATCTGAGCCAAAAATTAGGGATGGTTTTTGTTGGGTTTTTTTTTTCAGTTCATGTTCATAAGCACAGGAATGACATCAGATTTTAGACTTCGATCTAAACAAATGCAAATACTGAAGATGTGAATTCCTTTTTGTGCATTTATTTCATATATTTTCCTTGTTTACAGTTTGTACAGTATCTAAACCTGGAGGAATTATAAATTGAAATATTATCACCGTTGTTCTTTGGACCCCAGCAGTGTTTATAAAAAGAGCCAATAAAATAATCATTTGCATGTGTTTATGAGCTAGGGTGTATTTTCTTTGTAAATTTTGCAACTATACTTAGTATCATTTGGAGATGTTACAGTTTGCAAATAATTTTATGTTGGATTTTTTTTTCTTCATGAAATAAGCAAGCTCAAACAAGGCGTTTCATTATTACTTCAGTAATGCACAATCAGCAAAGCTTTCATGTATCTTGATTGTTGATAGCTGCTGATGAAATAGGAAGAGACAAAGTTTGTCAGGTAGAGACCCGCACAGATGCAAGATGCCACAGCTAAGCAGCATGTCCATGTAAATTAAAGTCTCAGACAGAAAAGGCAGAGTGGGGAGGAGGGGAATCAACACCTATTAAATTTGGACAAGGACAAAAAGAGTGGCCTTTGCTGACTGACAGACACGGTTATGTGGCTGAACAATAATTTGAAGGCTTGAATTATTCATGTCCAATTCAAGGTATAAAGGGTTCAACCTGGTGACATCATCTTCTTGTGGTATTCACTAAGGCAAAAAATGCTGTGCTTATTCCTGACTTTTTTATTTTACTAGCTTCATGTCTTATACATGAAAACAGAAGAGACAATGGTAATAACTGCTAATTTTTAGAGAAAAATATATGTGTATGAATTAAGGTCCCAGAACAAATTACCATTTAAAATGAAAAAGCAAACAGCTTGCACAAAGTCACCAATGTAGTCTAACGTGAACTTCAGGCTTTTCTTCCACCATACCCTACTCACCAGAGCTATCCTTCTTCTGCATAACACTTAAAACAACAGGGCAGAGGTGTCTGTCCTATAGTTCACAGTATTGTACATTATTAATGTCACCGAGAGTGTTGATATCTGTGAAGCAGTTGTAGGATGTATCAGTTTCCATATTTTGGATCCTTTATTTTGAACTTCTGATCTCAGTGGGACTCCAGGGGTAATTGTGGTGCCTCAAGGAACTGAGCCAAGGGCAGGGTATGTGATCCTGGGTCAGTGGCAATTTAGAGAAGTCATCGACCCCCATTTCCTTTCATCTATTTTATTAAGATAAACCTTTCCTATGCCCACTTTTACGAAACCATTTTAATTTAGTCATATAGGCCACTGGCTTCCTGCTCTTGCTTTCACAGACCTATAGCTTCCAGACCACAAGTCACTGTCATCATCGCCACTGCTTTTCATATTCTATCCAGATATACTCCTCTGTTGTTTTGGGGGGGCTACCAATAGCTGAACATCTTCCTCCATATCTTCTGACCTGGTTTTTCCCATCTTACAATTGGTACAACACAAACACTCTTTTCTCTTCTTACAATCAGTAAGTGGTGGTGGCGGTGGTGTGTAATTTGCATGGTCCTTTAATTGGGTAGGTGGTGGTAAACCTGCCCCCATCCCCCCCATCCCCTCGTTACTGGTGATTCTTGTTGACTTCAGGCCTCTCTGGCAATCACCCAGCTCTCAGCACCTTCTGGGGCAGGATGTTTCCTCTTTATCAGTTTTCCAGCTCTCCTTCAAGGATACTCTTTAGCAAAGCATGCTTTTCATCAGTCTTTTGGCTCTTCTTCAAAGGTCTAGTTGTCAGCAAAGCAAGGTAGTGCATTTAACCCTAAATTAAACAGTGTCTAAGCACTAACCCAAACACATTTCTGTCCCTGTAAAGTGGAAAATTCTACTTTATGGATCTCATTTTTCCCCCCCTTTGAGACTATGAGATCTCTTTTCATGGGTCTCATATGTCTCACCATTTCTTTTCGTTATAACTACAGTTGTCATTCACAGATGGCTAATACTGAATATACTATTACAATATTTACCATTTTAGCAGAGTTAAATTAATAAACCTTTCTGAGGAGGTTCTATAATTATCTCTGTGAAAGAAAATAATTCATTCTATACATAAACAGCAAAACAATAGGTAACTACATTATTAATCCTAAATACTAAAACAATTGGCTTTGTGGGCACTTAACCTCTACTTAGGCAAGTCCTGTTTCTCAGGTACAGTTCATCGAGGCTTAACTTCTCTGGTTGGTGTGGAGGTCCATTCATCTTCATCACGCCTTGGTGCTCTTTTTACCCATGTATAATGAATCCAGGAATTAATTCCCTCTACTTTGACCACGGTGTAAGTCTTCAATGGCACGGTATAGGGTCCTTTCCATTTCTCTTTTAGTAGTTCATCTTTCCAGGTCCGTATGTAAACATGTCCTGGTTTGAATGGGTGAACTGGTGCGTTCAAGGGAAGAGACACCTTTTGATTTAGGTACCTTTGCAGTGAAGGTAAAGTCTGCGAAAGAGAAATCAAGTATTCTTTAATTGCAGCCTGACCTTTTATATGCATTTGGTCTCCCTTGACATTTAAAAGGTTTGTAGGATATGCTTTCCCGTATATGATTTCAAAGGGGCTTACTCCTTCCCTGACCCTAGGGGTTATTCGGATTCGCAAAAGAGCTATGGGTAAGGCTTCTGTCCACTTAAGGTGCGCTTCCTGACAAAGTTTAGAAACTTGTCTTTTGAGAGTCTGACTCATTCTTTCTACTTTCCCACTAGATTGAGGCCTCCGGGGGTGTGTAGTTCCCATTTAATCTGCAAAAACTTGGAAATTTCCTGTACTATTTCTGCAATAAAACGAGTTCCGTTATCAGAGGAGATCCCCTCTGGAATACCAAATCTGGGTATAATTTCTTTTAACAAGATTTTAATTACCTCCCTAGCTTTGTTGGTACAACAAGGGAAAGCCTCTGGCCAACCAGAGAAGGTATCTACTAATACCAATAAATATTTATACCGGTTACATCTAGGTAATTCTGAAAAGTCTATCTGCCAGTATTCCCCAGGGGTTATTCCTTGTTTCACAAGTCCTCCCATAATCTTCTTCCCAATTTCTGGGTTATTAGCACAACAGATGGCACATTTCTTTACTACAATATCTGCTATACTCTGCATTTTGGGCCCAAAACCATTTCTTTTAGCAGTTAATGCCGCTTCAGCATCAGGTAGGGGTTCATCTTGTAGGTCCAGCCTGTGTGCCATTGTTCTAGTTCCTTCGCCTATGCATTACCAAACAGTCCAAGAGAGTTGCATCTTTCATCCTGTAGTCAGGTTTTCCCATTCAAAAGCAAAAATGGTCTGACTCTGTTCATCCACAGGTATACAAAAGAAAGCATCCTTCCAGTCCAGTACTATAAAATAAGTATTGCTATCAGGAATTGAGGCAAGGAGGGTGTAAGGATTTGGAACCACAGGGTGCACATCTATAGTTCTCGCATTAACTTCTCGTAAATCTTGTACCAGTCTATATTCCTGGGAGTGAGGTTTCTTTACAGGAAAAATTGGAGTATTAAATTCTGATTGACATTCCCTTAGCTGTCCATGTTCTAAAAAAGAATTTATTGTAGGTTCCAGTCCCTTCCGAACTTCCAATTTAATAGGATATTGTTTCTTTCTTACCAGCTGGGCTCCTGGTTTCAGTTGAATCTTTACCGGAGTCACATTCTTGGCTCGTCCTGGAGTTCCCGAGGACCATGCTATAGGTATTACCGCGTCCAACACTTCATCGGGAATATCTCCCTCTTCTGCAGGATTCTTCTCAGTCAACAGGCATATCTGAGCTCTCCACGCATTCTCTGGGGGACTATGTAACTGAACAGAATCTTCAGAGAAGGTTAATTGTGCATTTAATTTACAGAGTAAATCCCATCCAAGTAATGGTAAAGGCCATTCTGGCATATAGAGGAATTTGTGTGTTAATTTAGTATCCCCAACTGCGAGTTCCATAGGCTGTAAAAAGGGCCTCAAAGTTTTTTCCCTGTAGCACCAACAACACTTATGTTAGTCTTACTTAAGGGTCCCTTACAACTAGTTAATACAGAATGGGTGGCCCCGCTATCAATCAGAAAATCTATTGTTTCAGTCCCCAGCTTCATTGGAACCAGAGGATCGGCTGGGGAAACTTTAATGGATTCCTCTGGTCCCCTTCCATCTAATCCAGTCTCTGCCATTATCCCCACATCTTCCTCTCTCTCTTCCTCTGGGCTATTCAAAAGACGTGGACATTCCCTTTTCCAATGCCCCTCCTGCCTACAATAGGCACACCGATTTGTTCTTAGAAAAGTTTCACAGCAGCTTCTACTGCTACCTCCATGACCCCTGCCTGTGCCTCTGAATCCTCCTCACACACCTCCTCTTTGTCCTTCTGTCAGGGTAGCCAGCAAAGTAGCCCGCAATTTTGCTCGCCCTCGCTTCTTTTCTTCCACCTATTATGATATACTTTACATGCAATCGACATTAATTGTGAAATTGTCATTCCATCCGCACCATCCACCTTTTGCCGTTTCCTTCTAGTGTCTGATGCAGATTGACCAATAAACAACATATTAAACAACTTCATATTGCTAGCATCCTCCGGATCCAAATCTGTCCATTTTCAAGCTGCCTCACACAATCTTTCATAAAAAGCAGATGGGTCGTCTTTGTCTCCTTGCCTTATTTCATACATCTTAGATAGATAGATAAATTTTTGGGCTTTTCTACTCCCTTTTGGATTCCATACAGAATTAGTTCTTGGTATTCCTTTATTCCCTGTAATGCTTTATCTCTATTAGGATCCCACTTTGGATCTTCCCTTGGGAGATATGTGTCAGCATTAGGTACTCCTCCATGCTTCTGGTACAATCCTTCCCTAGCTTTTTCTAAGACTGTCTTCCTTTCCTCATGGGTAAACAAATATTGCATAAGGGCTTGTATATCTCTCCAATTAGGATCATGAGTCATCATCACAGTCTTAACAGTGCTATACATTCCCTCTGGATTATTCCCGTAAGACCCAACTGCCTGTTTCCAGTGTAATAAGTCTGCAGTGGTAAATGGTACACGAACATACACCGGGGCTTTGTACGGTCCTACTGTAATCATGGGATAAGGGCTGTGAAACAGAAACTATAGAATCAGGTTGAGACAATTAGTTTGTAACCAAGGTAATAGGTAATGAAGCTAACTGACCATGGCAAGGTACAATACTGCTATGTTCCATGTACAGTCCCTACCCAACCGGACAATAGGTTTAGGAATATTAATCTTATGAAGTAAGTTGTTACAGACAGGTGTATGCACAGCAATGATACTGCACATGCCCACAAGAAGAGACCCCTTGAGGACCACCGACTCAAATCACTGAGCATGCATGATGGGGAGGGGAATATGGAAATGGATTCCAACAAATGATTATCATAGGACTGCCTTTTCTTGGAAAAATAATGAATATGTATACTTTGATTCTATATAACCTACGTGTTGGTGATCACCTGGCATGCACGTTGGGTGGAGCTATCCCCTGTGCATCCAGCACTGCAATAAAGAATGCCTGCCTTTTAGCACTACATTGGTGTGATGAGGTTTATTCCAGGGTTTCGGTGATACTACAGCCTAAGAGGGGCCTGGAGTACAGCTCTCCATCTCTGTCCCCTAGTTCTTTCAGAAACAGGACCAGTAATTTCCTTTTCCTCCTCACTTGTGGAATCTGATTCTAATTATTTTGGGGGAGCAGGGGGGCTACCAATAGCTGAACATCTTCCTCCGTGTCTTCTAACCTGGTTTTTCCCATCTTACAATTGGTACAAACACTCTTTTCTCTTCTTACAATCAGTACAACACATACACTCTGTTCTTTTCTCACAATTGGTCCAAGATAAACACTCTTTCTCCTTTTCTTTTCTTTCTTTTTCCTCGGTTAAAGCATATATTCCCTTCTGGTATTCCAAATCCATCAAACCATACTTCTTTCTAACATCCAAATCACTTCTCAATGCAAAGAACAAACCTGCATATACTATCTCATCCCATTTCTCATTTCTTTGACAAAACATTAATTGAAATATAGTATGATATTTCAAAGACCCATTTTCAGGCCATTTTTCACCATTATCCAATTGATATCATGGCCACCATTCATTACAATACCATTTTAATTTATCCCTAGTCATGGAGTTCCCTCCAAATTTACTCCAATACTTTAGGATGCATCCTAAGGGAGAACAAAGAGGAACCTCCTTGGAAGCAGTGGAACCCATTTCAGTACTGAACAAAAGACTTTCCTAACCCAACATTTCATACACCAAAGTTCCAAATACAAAATGAGGGATCTCTCCCCATGTTACTTAAACCAACGTGTAGAAACAAACCAACACTGCTGCTGCGTATTTTTCTGATGCGCCTTATGCGGAGCTTAAGCAAAGAACAACTCCCACTGCTTCCTTAAGAAGTCTCACTTCCCCCCCTTTCCTCTTAAATACCTCTTTCAAATAGCATTGTACTATTGTGTCGCTTACCGCCCGACTGCAGGAGAGGGGCCGCTGGAGTCCCCAATCAACAGGTCAGTGCGTGCTGGAGTCCAGGCAGTCCGCTTCTTCTCATTAGGTACAGCAAGACGATCCAGGCAAGGCTGTCAGCGCAGTCCCACCTAGGTCACCAAAAACTGGTGTCCCAAAAGGGGGATCATTTATCTAGTGTGCAGTACACCAATATACACACAGAGCAGAGATATTTTATTTATTTCATGTCTGCGCAGAGATGGGTGCTAGGGGAAATTCCACAGACCTAGCAGACCACACACAGAATCTGCCACATATTTATCTTGTTACAGGATTAGAAAAACCTGCCTAAATTTACGCTAATTGGTTATTAATTACTGCATCATCTACTATTGGTCAAGCATTTTTAAATTAGCAGGCATGCTCCTTAAGGGTTTGGGGGTGTAATTTGTATAGTCCTTTAATTGGGTAGGTGATGGTAAACCTGCCCCAGCCCCCTTTCCCTGGTTACTGGTGATTCTTGTTGACTTCAGGCCTCTCTGGCAATCACCCAGCGCTCAGCACCTTCTGGGGCAGGATGTTTCCTCTTTATCAGTTTTCCAGCTCTCCTTCAAGGATACTCTTTAGCAAAGCATGCTTTTCATCAGTCTTTTGGCTCTTCTTCAAAGGTCTAGTCGTCAGCAAAGCAAGGTAGTGCATTTAACCCTAAATTAATCAGTGTCTGAGCACCAACCCAAACACATTTCTGTCCATGTAAAGTGGAAAATTCTACTTTAGGGATATCAGGAGGACTCCTCACACTCCTCCCCTGCTCCAGTGTGGGGTCCCTCTCACAGGAAACAGTTCTTCACAAACTTCTTCGATGTGAGTCTCTCCCATGGGCTACAGTTCTTCACAAACTGCTCCAGCATGGGTGTCTCCCATGGGGTGCAGACCTTCAGGAGGAAACTGCTCCAGCGTGGGTCCCCCACGGGGTCACAAGTCCTGCCAGCAAACCTGCTCTGGTGTGGGCTCTTCTCTCCACAGGTCCTGCCAGGAGCTTGCTCCAGCGCGGGCTTCCCACAGGGTCACAGCCTCCTTCAGGTGCCTCTACCTGCTCTGGCATGGGGTCCTCCACAGGCTGCAGGTGGAATCTCTACACCCCCTCGTCCTTCCTCCATGGGCTGCAGGGGGACAGCCTGCTTCACCATGGTCTTCACCACGGGCTGCAGGGGAATCTTGCTCCAGCGCCTGGAGCACCTCCTCCCCCTCCTTCTACACTGACCTTGGTGTCTGCAAAGTTTCTCACACCTCACTCTGGCTGCAAAAGCTCCTGCTAGGTGTTTTTCTTTTTTTCCCTTCTTAAATATGTTATCACAGAGGTGCTACCACTGTCACTGATTGGCTCAGCCTTGGCCAGCAGTGGGTCCATCTTGGAGCTGACTGGCATTGGCTCTATCATCAGACACAGGGGAAGCTTCTAGCAGCTTCTCACAGAAGCCACCCCTGTAGCCCCTCCCCTCCCCCTGCTACCAAAACCTTGCCATGCAAACCCAGTACAGAAAAATAATGAGTTTAGTAGATTACACTGCAAACAGTTTCAATTCGAAGATGGGAGCTATGACTGAGGTAACATGTCACTGAATTAATCGAACATGAGAGGTAGTGCATCTTCTGGTTAAAATGTGAGATAATCAGGGTCACCATTCTGAGTCTTTGCTGCTGAATGACAAAGGCCAGGAACAGATTTTTTAAGCTCTCTTTGAAAGGGATTTAATTTATGTCAGCAAACACGAACTGTATATATTCCTCAGATTCACAGGCCTAACACTCCCATGATGATATTTGGATGTCCAAATATTTTGTTTTATACATATCCATGGAACATAGGGCTCTCTATGTTGTCAAAACTGGCTTCACAATTTGTATTCAAAGTAATTTACTGACTCAGACTATTGACATCAAACACAACTACAAACAGGCAGTTAATGCTTGATAACATGGGCAAAATCATGGCTTTATGGGATTCATGAAGATTTCAAAATTAGTCTTTTTTTTCTCATTGCTTCTGTTTCCCTATCTATAAAATAATATGAAGTTAACACCTGTAGATAAAATGTTTCTTTTTCACTTTTAGATCTTAACAAAAAAAATCACTGGAGAAGAGCATATAATTATTAAACAATTCTGTTTGAAGGGATTACATTATGCAAAATGTCCATTAAAATAATCACTGACATTTTACATTTTGACAAAATAGGGTTAAGTATACATTTATAAAAATTGAAAATTTTATTATCTCTACTTTTATCTGATTGCCTATTGTCCAGGAAGTTGACATGAAATTCTGGTCATAAGATTTTAACAACTGTAAATCTATGAAACCATAGGCTCCTAGATAAGAAGATAATCAGGATCTCAATAGGTCTTCTGGTCCATTACTTTGCCCCAGAAAAATATCAGCTCAGGCAGTGCCTTTCAGATAGATGGTTGTATAGTATGTTGTTAAAATCCTTCCATGCTGGAGATTTCACAGCTTCTCCAGACAAAACTGCACCAATGTCTCCCTATCCTTGCCATGAGATTTGGTCTGATGTCTTCATTATTGTGTTGGGTTTGTGTGGCAAGGTTTTGGTAGTGTGTGTGTCTACAGGGATGGCTTTTGTGAGAAGCTGCTAGAAGCTTCCCCTGTGTCTGATAGAGCCAATGCCAGCCAGCTCCAAGACGGACCCGCCGCTGGACGAGGCCAAGCCAATCAGTGCCTCTGTGATAACATATTTCAGAAGGAAAAAAAACAGTTAGAGGGAGCTTTTGCAGCCGGAGAGAGGAGTGAGAAGATGTAAGAAACTCTGCAGACACCAAGGTCAGTGAAGAAGGAGGGGGAGGAGGTGCTCCAGGCGCCGGAGCAGAGATCCCCCTGCAGCCCATGGTGAAGACCATGGTGAGGCAGGCTGTCCCCCTGTAGCCCATGGAGGAAGGATGAGGGGGTGTAGAGATTCCACCTGCAGCCCGTGGAGGACCCCACGCCGGAGCAGGTAGAGGCACCTGAAGGAGGCTGTGACCCCGTGGGAAGCCCATGCTGGAGCAAGCTCCTGGCAGGACCTGTGGCCCTGTGGAGAGAGGCGCCCACACCAGAGCAGGTTTGCTGGCAGGACTTGTGACCCCGTGGGGGACCCACGCTGGAGAAGTTTCCTCCTGAAGGTCTGCACCCCATGGAAGAGACCCACGCTGGAGCAGTTTGTGAAGGACTGTAGCCCGTGGGAAGGACTCACATTGGAGAAGGTCGTGGAGGACTGTCTCCCATGAGAGGGACCCCACGCTGGAGCAGGGGAACGATGAGTCGAGTCCTCCCCCTGAGGATGAAGAAGCAGCAGAAACAACGTGTGATGAACTGACCGCAACCCCCATTCCCCGTCCCCCCCTGTGCCATTGAGGGGGGGCGGAGGTTGAAGCCGGGAGTGAAGTTGAGTGAAGATGGGAGGGGTGGGGGGAAGGTGTTTTAAGAGTTGATTTTATTTCTCATTCCTCTACTGTTTTGCTTGGTAATAAATTAGATGAATTCCCTCTCTAAGTTCGGTCTGTTTTGCTCGTGACGATAATTAGAGAATGATCTCTCCCTGTCCTTATCTCGACCCATAAGCTTTTTGTTGTACTTTTTCTCCCCTGTCTAATGAAGGAGGGGAGTGATAGAGTGGCTCTGGTGGGCACCTGGCCCCCAGCCAGAGTCAACCCACCACAATTATATATATGCTCAAATCATTTCATGTGTTATTTTAAATCATTTCAATTTAAATTTATTTTATAAAGGTGGGAAGTGGAAATAGATGGATAGGTTTTGGTGAAGAAAAAAAAAAAGAATGAGAAAACCTGAATAAGAGATATTTTAGTCTATTAAAAGGAGTGTAAATTTTTCCATCTCATATGATCAAATTATTCATGGCTTTCAAGTATTTAAAGGCACCCAACCTCTTCACATTGTGCAGGTTCTCCAAATGAGTCTCTGGAGGCACATGTTTTTCTCCATTAGCTATAAACAGAGACAGTTGAGACTGAAGATGACATTTGATGACCAAATTATATGCCTGAAGTTGCATGAACCCACCACCCCTTTCTGATCTTCAGTAAAATTGTTTATTCATCTAAAGGCACAGTTTTCAGTCTGCCTTCTGCTTGACTCAGAGGTTTTTGTTGTCAAATGATATTTCCTTATTCTGGAGTTTGAACTTTTAGGTTGTGTCTTTGTAAAAGTTTTTCCTTTTGTCAAGTCCCAGAATAGCCTGGAAGTTTTCACGGGCAAGAAACCCAGTTGGCTCTTTGCATACAGCCATTCAGTTGTGGACAGTAAGAAATGTTACTTGTGTGAACATGGGCTGATCCTTGCCTGTTGGCCTCACTGTCAAAGACCAATACCAGAAAGATTTAATTAACCAGGACAGACATAGCCTATAGTCCTTTGCCTAATTCCAAAAGTTCCAGGAAAGGCCACAGAGAAAGGTCACGTTTAGACATTTGACATAGTAATCTATGTAAATTGAACTTCTCCAGTCTTCCTGTAACTGAAAAGATCTACCTTAGTTAGACCTGATGTACAGGGAGATGGAGGTGATATCCATAAAGTAGAATTTTCCACTTTACAGGGACAGAAATGTGTTTGGGTTAGTGCTTAGACACTGTTTAATTTAGGGTTAAATGCACTACCTTGCTTTGCTGACAACTAGACCTTTGAAGAAGAGCCAAAAGACTGATGAAAAGCATGCTTTGCTGAAGAGTATCCTTGAAGGGGAGCTGGAAAACTGATAAAGAGGAAACATCCTGCCCCAGAAGGTGCTGAGAGCTGGGTGATTGCCAGAGAGGCCTGAAGTCAACAAGAATCACCAGTAACGAGGGGATGGGGGGGATGGGGGCAGGTTTACCACCACCTACCCAATTAAAGGACCATGCAAATTACACACCACCGCCACCACCACTTACTGATTGTAAGAAGAGAAAAGAGTGTTTGTGTTGTACCAATTGTAAGATGGGAAAAACCAGGTCAGAAGACACGGAGGAAGATGTTCAGCTATTGGTAGCCCCCCAAAACAATTAGAATCAGATTCCACAAGTGAGGAGGAAAAGGAAATTACTGGTCCTGTTTCTGGAAGAACTAGAGGACAGAGATGGAGAGCTGTACTCCAGGCTCCTCTTAGACAGGCTGTAGGACCCAACAGAGCCCCGGTGTATGTTCGTGTACCGTTTACCACTGCAGACTTATTACACTGGAAACAGGCAGTCGGGTCTTACGGGAATAATCCAGAGGGAATGTATAGCACTGTTAAGACTGTGATGATGACTCATGATCCTAATTGGAGAGATATACAAGCCCTTATGCAATATTTGTTTACCCATGAGGAAAGGAAGACAGTCTTAGAAAAAGCTAGGGAAGGATTGTACCAGAAGCATGGAGGAGTACCTAATGCTGACACATATCTCCCAAGGGAAGATCCAAAGTGGGATCCTAATAGAGATAAAGCATTACAGGGAATAAAGGAATACCAAGAACTAATTCTGTATGGAATCCAAAAGGGAGTAGAAAAGCCCAAAAATTTATCTATCTATCTAAGATGTATGAAATAAGGCAAGGAGACAAAGACGACCCATCTGCTTTTTATGAAAGATTGTGTGAGGCAGCTTGAAAATGGACAGATTTGGATCCGGAGGATGCTAGCAATATGAAGTTGTTTAATATGTTGTTTATTGGTCAATCTGCATCAGACACTAGAAGGAAACGGCAAAAGGTGGATGGTGCGGATGGAATGACAATTTCACAATTAATGTCGATTGCATGTAAAGTATATCATAATAGGTGGAAGAAAAGAAGCGAGGGCGAGCAAAATTGCGGGCTACTTTGCTGGCTACCCTGACAGAAGGACAAAGAGGAGGTGTGTGAGGAGGATTCAGAGGCACAGGCAGGGGTCATGGAGGTAGCAGTAGAAGCTGCTGTGAAACTTTTCTAAGAACAAATCGGTGTGCCTATTGTAGGCAGGAGGGGCATTGGAAAAGGGAATGTCCACGTCTTTTGAATAGCCCAGAGGAAGAGAGAGAGGAAGATGTGGGGATAATGGCAGAGACTGGATTAGATGGAAGGGGACCAGAGGAATCCATTAAAGTTTCCCCAGCCGATCCTCTGGTTCCAATGAAGCTGGGGACTGAAACAATAGATTTTCTGATTGATAGCGGGGCCACCCAT